>NW_027641144.1:0-7500 GCF_949987615.1 Pollachius pollachius
GGAGGGAGGGGGGAGGGAGGGAGGGGAGAGAGAGGGAGGGAGAGGAGAGGGAGGGAAAGAGAGGGAGAGAGAGGGAGAGGGAGAGAGAGGGAGGGAGAGAGAGAGGGAGGGAGAGAGAGGGAGGGAGAGATAGGGAAGGAGAGGGAGGGAGAGGGGAGAGAGAGACAGAGACAGAGGGAGAGAGGGAGGGAGAGAGAGACGGAGAGGGAGGGAGAGTGAGTTGCTTGAGAGGGGCAGCGTAGATAGGGAATGGGGGTCTGGTGATGTGGAGGAGAGAGAGCTGGAGAGTGGAGCTGAGAGGTCTGAACAGAGCAGAGCCACTCAGTCTGAGAGGAACTGAGAGGAACACACAACTGTTGGAGGACAGCCTATAGTGCTTACGTCTTAAAACCTTTCCTTAAACATTCCTGTTATTGAGCCGTTTTATTCTGTGAGTGTCGTGGAGGTGTTATCGGGTGAGCGTTAGAGCAGCCTTCTCTCAGAGCTACAGGCTGCACATGTTTTAATGGGTTCTCTTAATCAAATCATCACCATCATCATCATCATCATCATTATCATCATCCTCATTTGGTGTTTTGAGAAGGGGGGTTTCTATTTGTTAAAGAAAAAGTGTGTAATAATTACAATTATTCAATAATAATTACTGTGTGTGTGTGTGTGTGTGTGTGTGTGTGTGTGTGTGTGTGTGTGTGTGATGTTAAACTTGGTGAGTGTCTAGCGGCGCACATAGCCTGAGCCAAGAATGTAGTTGTTGCCTATCCAAACGCAGAAACACACACACACACACACACACACACACACATACACACACACACACATACACACACACACACACACACACACACACACACACACACACACACAGACACACATGTGTTACCCAGGAGACCTACACAACGTTGTCTGATGTCGTTCTCCTCTGATGTCTCCGTTGGTTCCATGCTGTCCAGCTGGGCTGCCCTTTAAACTACCCGTGAACGTTCAACACAAAGACTTAAGAATGAAAGAAAAGGGTTTTATCTCTCCTAGAAAGAGCGAGGGAGTACTCTGGGTCACAGGGATCCTTTCTTGGAGCAGTGAAGTGGCTGGATCAGAGGAGGCTGGTTTGACATCTCTTCTGTAGCATGTGGTTCACCATCAGCAGTTGGGTTGTCCTTCTCACAGGTCTTTGAGTACACTGTTGGCTATATTATGTACTTAATGATGATAAAGTTTAGTCTGGTTACCACATGGACGTAAAGCTAGAGTTGAACCAGGGTGTGTGTCTTCTTTGTGTTTTAGGAGTGACCAGGCCAGAGGATTATGGTCTGTCTTCTCCAGTCCTTCTCCTCAACATGGGACTCACTGTGTGAGGGAATCAATAAGAGGAGAGAACATCTGAATGCAAATCAGAAGAGCACAGCCAGAAGAGGAAGGAGGCTGCTGAACTCCAAAAGAAGAGGTGTTTCTACAGCAGTTACTGCACTAAAAGGGGTCTGAAGTATATAGTTGATAAGTTAATGGAAGCTCTAGTGTTACGGTGAATGCAGTAAAGAAGATGATGGATCACACAGAGGGTCCGCTGACGATGAAGGAAGCGGACTGGGTTGAGACTCACGGTCTGAAGTAGACCTCCAGACAGAAGACCTTGTTATCACTGACGGCCTGCTCCTGTCTTAACCCCTGAGCATCTTCAACAGGCTGGGTAATAATAAAAGGTGCTTGATTCTCAACCTCATATTTTTACCCCTTTACAGTTCCTGTCTTCCAATTCTGTTCCACATTGCACGTTTTCTGAATAGAAAACCATGGCTTTATATTTTCTATATAAGGATGGGGTCTTTCTTGTTATAGTTTATATATTACATATTGCACTCTTATTAGGAAATTGGAATTTGGAACGTTTTCATTTGATTGACACTTGAGTTTAATTGTTGGAGCTCAACTGTCAAATAATCTGACTTGGAGTAATGCTAATGCTAATGCTAATGCAATCAGGCTGTTGACCACAGTGGGCTACATATTAATGTTCCAACATCTGATATGTGCACATTGATTGATAAAAAACACAATTAATAGAATACAGAATCATTCATCTGTGTTTAGTTTTGAAGAGGATATGACTTGCTATCATATACAACAAGGTGAAACGGCCTTAAGGTAATTTGATATGTTTGTTTTTTGTCATAGTGTAATGGTATGTTAATTTTGATATTTGAATTTTGACATTAAAATTACACTCTAATAGAATGTGTCTCAATTATTTGTTTCAGAATACAGAATACACTCACATACACAAACACACACACACACACACACACACACACACACACACACACACACACACACACACACACACACACACACACACACACACAGTATTTCGGACTGCTATGTGTTCTTGTAAGTTAAAGGAAACAAAAGTTGTCCTTAAGACCTAAATCTATTCATTGATCCGCCGTCTCTCTCTCTGAACCCCATAACAAAACGCATCACCCCACCTGGTGGATAAAGCACCAATCTGCAGCTGCAATCTTTCTCATTCACCATGGCTTGCACATGTACACCGGCACCTTTGACTATTTTCATCAGTTTTTGCAGCGTATTGTCTATTCCCTTCTAAAATAAAAACTGAACTCTAAAAGAATCACATAGCCTACTAGGAATGAAAATGTGTTTAATATATCTGACGTCACCAAACGTCACACCAAAAGTCGATCCAAAGTATAAACCTAAAGTTCAAAACCATAATGTTGACACGCAAAAAGGTTTAACATATACAGGACTCTTAAATACAATTTATTTCAACATATCTGATGTTATGTTATTTTAGGATAATCCAAAACAACGGCAGAAACAACAAAAAAAACCAATCCTTTCCTACTCCATAATTACCTATCAGAGGAACAGTATTGGCCTTACATTGTGTTGTTCAACATTTACGTTTTAAATTAGACCTATATCTGATGACTTAAACGACATTATTTTATTGTATCACATCAATATAATTTTATATTTCTTTACTAAGCTGCTCTCTCAAAATCAAGGATAGCATTTTACCACTCATATAACCTATAGCAGTCTTCCGAAACATGCATCTCAGGATACTGCCATCGCCTATAGGGATACAAAAGCGTCATAATCCCAAATGTGACTTTCCGAAAAAATAATTAGCACAAAACCTTTGCCACAAGACATCACTGTTGCTTATATAAGAAAGACAAAAAGTAACAAAATCATAGTCTTATGCTAATGTTTTTTTTTGTTTTTTTTAATTGTTGCACTTCTTTCTTTGTAATTTTAACCATATTCGTGTGAATTGGGACAGCAGCCTGCTTGCATTGCAGGACACGAGGCCTCCCTCCGCGGCCGGGACGGACCACCCTGTCTGGGTTGACTCTGCAGATTAATACCGCCTACCACCACTACAACGGTGGGATTGAGACTTGAGCTGCCGTCTCTATATCTGTCTGCGGGATTACGTTAAAAATAAACCCTACTGTGTGGCCTTTGATTGGTCCAGTGTTAAAATAGGATGCCAAAGGATTAGAATGGCTCTCTGCAGCATAAATCGCCAGTGTTCTTTGATGCGTGTTGGATGATAATTGGGAAGCCTGTCGTCTCTACCTCTGCAGGCAATAGCCCTCAAAGTCAACGCCGGACCCATGTTTGGCAACGCCCTCTTCCAGCTTCCAGTGGAGGAGACGGTAACCTTAGTAACCCCGGGATACGTAGGAGACACGCGCAACGAGGATGCGACGATACGACTAAAACTTTAACCCATGAAAGAAGCATCTTCTTGTGACAGGTTTGTGTGATAGCCGAACGACGATCGTGGGGGGGGGGGGGGGGGGATGTCTGTTGAACATTTTTGTGTACTTCAGCTGTTGATGCTGTGAGCTGAGGGGGCAAGAATGGCGGGATATCGGCCTTCCACCTGAGTTCACCATGTTCACATGTTTTATTACGAACTACGATTATTATTTGTTTAAGTCCCCCCCCGCCCCCCCGCGCCACGCTCACACCACAGGATGAGTGACATAGTTAGCGCCTCGGAGCCATATCGAGCCCGGGGGAGGGAAAGATAGGGAGGGAGAGGATCAGCAACACTACACCGCGCTATTCTGACGCGCTAGACCCAGTGGCGACCCGGACGCACAAACCGTGAGCAGCGAGCCGAGGCAGAGAGTTGACATTCATAGTTAGATATAGCAGGTGGAATCGAATGGAAAAGAGCGTGTTATGAGGAGGGAGATCCAGAGGAGGCAGTGATCGTGTGCGGTAGGTTCTTCCTCCTAAATGCGGCGGACCCTCCTCCACATTTGTTTGCTATTGTAGAATTATCCGCACCTGCTCAGATCTTCTCGAAGATGGCCTAATGGTTTAAAGGGGAGACGCGTGTCCTGTTTTCCTCATCCTTAAAGCACGTACACTGAAAGAGGTAATATGAAGTGTTTATATATATAGAGAGAGAGGGAGAGAGAGAGAGAGAGAGAGAGAGAGAGAGAGAGAGAGAGAGAGAGAGAGAGAGAGAGAGAGAGAGAGAGAGAGAGAGAGAGAGAGAGAGAGCCGGCTTTGTCAATGCTTTTGTGTCATAGGTGAACCGTAGGGCAGTGCGGTGCGAGTGACAACTGCCAGTGTTATAAAATGGATTGGTTTGTATGGTGAACGTCTATGGTTTTCATGTTTTTACGGTAGCTGATAGTTAATCTGATCCTTGGGCGACATCACGGGGACATGAGGATGTTGTCGCTCATTGTGCTGCTGTTGAGCAGTGTACTGGTCACGTGCATCAGTTCAGTGGCTGCAGCACTCTGCAGCAGCAAACATTCTCACCCTCATTCTTTGATTCAGATCCATTCATTTATTTAAGAAATGTTTACGTTTCTTTATTTCTGTAAACATCTTTTTTTTTATTTTTGATGAAGGTTTAACTTTGTAAAATGTGTAAAAAAAACCTGACCTTATGTCGACCTGAGTTGTTCCTCCCATTTCATCATTTAATGTGTTTGCATTGATCTATTTAGATTGATGTAGTTTAGTACTGATTTATCACAACATATCTGCCAAATTACTACCTTCTGGAGGCATCCATGCAGTTCAGAGTCTCCTCTCTCCTAGGGTTGAGTTCAGTCTTCTCTCCTCTCCTAGGGTTGAATTCAGAGTCCCCTCTCCTCTCTCCTAGGGTTGAGTTCAGAGTCCTCTCTCTCCTACGGTTGAGTTCAGAGTTCTCTCTCCTCTCTATAGGGTTGAGTTCAGAGGACAGTGTAGCCTTATTTATTAACTGTGGACAGTTGAACTCTGCACAGCTCACACTCTGATGGTATATTGTGATGTTGGGATGTTGTGATAGATGGTGTGGCCGTAAACAGGGAGGTTAAGGTATTTTTAAAGAATAAAATATTTGCGAGGTCATCATCTATTGTGATGAGCAAATCATGCTCTCATCATAGTGAGACTGTATATGAAGACGGATCTGAAACATGGAAATGTCGTGCTTCATTCAATTTAATTGGCTATAGTAGGCTATTTATTACATTATCATACAATTGATATGTATATATATATATCACATAATATATATCAAGGAAAGTATGTTCTGATATGTTTTGATCATAAAAAAGGTTCTCCAAATCCTTGATTTGGACATTCATACTTAATTCTGGAGACTCTTACGAAGTTTAAGAAACAAAGTGAAACAGACAGAGATAGTGGGACCAGACTTCAGGTCATGTCTCTGCCCTGAACATTGAATCTGTTAATAATGCCAGATGGCACAATAAGAACTTTTTTAGTAACTCCAGCGGGTGTGGCTCCAGCGGGTGTAGTGGATATGGCTCCAGCGGGTGTAGTGGATATGGCTCCGGAGGGTGTAGTGGATATGGCTCCAGCGGGTGTAGTGGATATGGCTCCAGCGGGTGTAGTGGATATGGCTCCAGAGGGTGTAGTGGATATGGCTCCAGAGGGTGTAGTGGATATGGCTCCAGCGGGTGTAGTGGATATGGCTCCGGAGGGTGTAGCTCCAGGGTCAAGTTTGGGTGGAGGTTCAAGCTTAAAGGGGTCACACATAGGTTGCGTCACAATGTCGCTAATAGCTCCGTTGCGAACTTCAGATTCTTTAACAACCTTTTAAAACACAAGAAGAACTGTGGCCCCCAAACAACACCCTCTCCTTCATATATATATATATATATATATATATATATATATATATATATATACTACTCTGCTATGTTCTGAACCAATAGATGGATAATCAGAATCTTCGCAGATTGTCAATTTTGCAGACAGACAAATTTACTCTTGGAACAATTTTATGTTCCACAATGGTGGTTAAATGTATGATATACATTTTATATAAAATAATCAGACACAGAACAAGACATATTTAAACATTCCGAGTCTAATTGACCGTTTTATTGTTGAATGATCTCCTGGTGAGCCCGTCGAGCCACCATGGTGTTGCTAGCTAACCATTTGCACTCTGGTTTTCATCTGTCACAACCTGCCTCCCCTGAGTCTAATGACCTTTGGACACATCATTTGTGTTTTCTGTTAGTAGTCTGTTCGACTTATAATTTGCATTCTATTTGCATTAAGTCAGTACACAATACTTTGCCTATTAAACATTGTGCGGCCCTGTATGTATCTGTGTACCTATGTGTGTGTCTGGGACTGTGGGAGGTGACCATCATGGGTCTCTCTCCCACCAGACAGTCATTACCCATGTTCCCAGGGTCACCCTGGAGAGGGGGGCTCCTAATGAGAGAGCCCTCCAAGCTCTCTTGGGAGAGAGTGATACCCTTTCAGGTACAGTACAGACACCTCCCTCCTCATCACCCTCAGAGGAGAGGGGGGGGGGTTTGGGAGAAGGAGATCAGGCCAAAAGGTGAACACAGCTGGACTGCTCAGACAGGAGACCAATACAGAAATAGTTGGTGCACATTATTTCATTAATTTACCATCAAAACGGAATGAAGGAAGGTTGGTTTAGTGTCACCATCTGCCCTCTGAACCGGTTAGGGTAAGGTTTAGGGTAAGGGTCAGGGTTTGGGTTAGCGTTGGCCCTCTGAACCGGTTAGGGTAAGGTTTAGGGTAAGGGATAGGGTAAGGGTTAGCGTTGGCCCTCTGAACCGGTTAGGGTAAGGTTTAGGGTAAGGGATAGGGTAAGGGTTAGCGTTGGCCCTATATATATATATATATATATATATATATATATATATATATAATGGTTTGTATTCAGGTAAGGGTAGCTACATATGTAAAAAAGAAAAAACACTGAACAAGCCATTGACATTGAAGAGAGCAAATACATTTCATGTTGGACACAACCATATTTGCATGTCAGTACAACTCAAAGACGTTACACAGAGAGATCAGTCTCTATGTGGGTGTTGTATGTCCACTGACATGCTAACTCTCAGAGGACACTGGACACCTACCCCTGGCACTATGAGGTTGACGCCCAAACATGACCTGAATGCTGCTGGATAAAAGAGAAGGTGGTGGTGAAAACCTGTC
>NW_027641144.1:12500-75471 GCF_949987615.1 Pollachius pollachius
TGGATCTCACTGCAGCTGATGAGTTATTATCATGGTTGATTTGCTAGTAGGACTCTTTTATTCAATGAAGACTTTGGTATTAATCAGTATAATTATTTAATTTATTAAGTATATATAGTAGGAATTTCAATGCTTATTGTACAAATAAATTGTACCGGTCTATTAACGTCAACCATCTTTTCCACTAGATCACATCAGCAGTGACCAGAGAAGCTGCAGCCCCTTGGATCAGACCTCTACCAGAACGGTGAGTACTAGATGAACTGGATGGAGCCACTCAATGCATTGCAAACGTGATCTACAAAAGGTCCACAGTATTGTTGACTTGGGCCACACAGATAACTGTGGGCCCCCAGGGGCCAGGCTGTGTCTTCCTCCAAGTGATTCCCTTGTCCTTCGCATCAGTTTTGTGTTGTGTTGTCTTTTTCAGAGAGGAAGGGACTGGTATCGTAACATGTACAACAAGATTCATGTGGTCCATAAAGCAGGTGAGTGAGTCAACGTGGGCCTCCTGTAGAGACTCCTCAGGGAGAAGAGTCACGTGGGTCTCCTGTAGAGACTCCTCAGGGAGGGGAGTCACATGGGCCTCCTGTAGAGACTCCTCAGGGAGAAGAGTCACGTGGGCCTCCTGTAGAGACTCCTCAGGGAGGGGAGTCACGTGGGCCTACTGTAGAGACTCCTCAGGGAGAAGAGTCACGTGGGCCTCCTGTAGAGACTCCTCAGGGAGGGGAGTCACGTGGGCCTCCTGTAGAGACTCCTCAGGGAGAAGAGTCACGTGGGTCTCCTGTAGAGACTCCTCAGGGAGGGGAGTCACGTGGGCCTCCTGTAGAGACTCCTCAGGGAGAAGAGTCACGTGGGCCTCCTGTAGAGACTCCTCAGGGAGAAGAGTCACGTGGGCCTCCTGTAGAGACTCCTCAGGGAGAAGAGTCACGTGGGCCTTCTGTAGAGACTCCTCAGGGAGAAGAGTCACGTGGGCCTCCTGTAGAGACTCCTCAGGGAGAAGAGTCACGTGGGCCTCCTGTAGAGACTCCTCAGGGAGGGGAGTCACGTGGGCCTCCTGTAGAGAATCCTCAGGGAGAAGAGTCACGTGGGCCTCCTGTAGAGACTCCTCAGGGAGAAGAGTCACATGGGCCTCCTGTAGAGACTCCTCAGGGAGATGGTCACAACACGCTGGCTGCTATCCCTTTGTTTCTCTGAGGGCCCTACACTGAATCTGTTCATCATATGAATCAGAGGCACCATACGGTTTGGCATGTCCACCTCTGATGGAACAAAAATACCTTCTAGATGCATCTATAGTAATCCTGAGACGACCCTAGATTTGTTAAGTGTATTTTTATATTCTATCCATTCAGGAATTAGGCTCAGCTTGTGGCAGGTTCACCTTTCTCACATGCAGTCTTTCCCTGAAATGTCCCAGAATAGTTATTTTTCCGTCTTTTTACGTAAGACATTGTCACACACAACGATCGGACCAATCTCAAGACGACGCTGAGGGCCTAAATCAAATCGGTGAATTAACGAGCAAATGTTTTTCCGGTGATCCGACACTTTATAGAGCTTCTTTTTTTGCCAACGAGGTCCTTTTTTCTGGACAGATTCCGAAATACAGGCGCTCCTCTTAGTCTGGAAATTTTATGGCAGCTGGCTTCCACAAGTGTTGCATTAGCGCCCTCTGCTGGACGCCTCCTGCTCCGTCTATTGTAGCCTCGCTGTGTGAACGGACGGAGTTGTTCCTGAACAGAGCTGCATGGGTGAAAGTTGTAAATCACGAGCGCTGCCTGCAGGTTTATCCTGTTCAACAACACATGTATATATGCCCCAATCAATATACATGTAGTGTATGTCCAGTGGCTTTCATATGTCATTTCATAATCCAACCCTTTATCTACAGGTGCAATGCATTTGGCCCGGAATGGAGACGATTTAACCTCTAACTGAAGTTGAAACGGTTTGTTTTATGTTTAGATCCGGACCCGGCAGAAGCCTACAGCAGCACTAAGGGTGAGCCTTTGTGTTTTTATTATCGATGTCAGGTTTTAGATTATTATTTTCCGACTGGTACATCATTCAACTATTTCTGGTTTGTAATGCTTCTGGTTTGTAATGCGTACTATAGCATGGACTACAGGGATCTGGGTTTGTTGCTCTGAATGCAGCGTTGACCAATCAAAAAATAGTGTCTGCATTGTCAGGGTGGGGGGGCTCAGAGTGAGAGGAGAGGGAGGGAGGGATGAGGAGGAGATTTTAGGGTGTTAGAAAATAAACTTGTTGTTCCCACATCCTTTTAGTTACAGTTCGTTAATGTGGTTCATAAATTTTATTTCTCATTGTTGACTAAGCTGAGGTAAATGACGGCTATGTTTGCCTTTGTTCCAGGTATCGCAAACAAAGCGTTGTCTAGCAACAGCCCTAACCCCGGCCGCCTCCTCCCTGGCCCGGGCAGCGGCCGGTCGTCTCCTGCCGCTCGCGCCGCTCACAGAGACAGGTCAGAGACAGAGACACGCCCGCTATGGTGCACACAGAGTCACAATCAGACGGGTAACAGAGAGAGTGTGTGTGTGTGTGTGTGTGTACAGGAGGGAGGACTGTGGGCGGTACCGAGCGGAGCCCCGCAGCATCTTCGACTACGAGCCGGGGGCCTCGTCTGTCCTGGAGCGAGAGCAGCCGGTCAGTACACACACACACACACGTTCCGTCTTATCTGGAGTGGTTGTTTCCCTCGGTTAACACCCCTCATAAAGCCAGCGGCGACAGAGAATGTACTTACAGCCGGCCTAGAGCCGGTGTGCTGAACAACCTGGAGGTGAAGCCGTCCAGCACTGATGGGCCGAGCCTCATATCTTATCATCATATAAACATACGGGCTGAACTGCAGAGGACCACTGTACCTGGAACGAATCATGTTTCAGTCGGGCTCTCTTTTGCCCTTCGCCGTAGCTCTGCTTACCAAAACCAGACCAGCAGTCATTATTGGAGTTAGGGCGAGTTATTCAAAGTCAAAGAAAAGTAAAATAATTAGAAAATTGTTTTTCTGCAAACTTCGCCTACATGCCTGAACTGAGAATTCCAATCTTCCGGTTGCTCTTTAAGTCTTCGTAAAACCCCACATGATGCTCCAAGCAGCCATGCTTTTATCCACACCAACAAACCCATCTCCTACCCCTATCTTTTACTTTATCACATTCCTATTATACGTTCCTCCTTAACCTCTCCTTCCTTCCCATCCTTCCTCTGTGACCTCCTCCTTCCTCCCTAGTCCCTCCATCCCTCTGATCTGTCTGTTGAGGATGAGCCATGGTTCAGGTTTTTTGCCGAGTTAGAGTTTGGCCGCCCGGTAAGTTCTGGTCTCTCTGGGAGGGAGATTGTGTCAACATGATATTGATTGGGGCATATATTACATTTAATCAAAACGTTTTGAATTGATATGGTATGTTTGATGAGCCTGAATGAATAGATGCCAGATTATTATACATATTTATTAAGAATCTTAAACGATTGGCATACTCCTGTGTCTGTTTGGTTCGGGTTTGGATTGTTGTGAGTTGGCATTCTGCTCATTCTACTGAATAACTACTAAACAACCCAAAGGACACCCCAGGGATCTATACACTAGAGATACAGCGTTATGTTTTCTCCTGGGGGCTGGATGGGCTAGTGTCTCCCTCAGCTGAAGCTAGCACACCGATGTGACTTTCTCTAAGCCTGTGAGCCTGCATGGTCCCACTGCTCAAACACACGACAGCGTCAGGGAATGGAAAGACACGACCAGGTTCTAGAAGAAATATGTAGAGCAAAATATGGGCAGAAAATATGACCATGTTATGAGTATGTATAGGAGCCATACCATGGTACAATATATACAGAGTACCATAATGATTCAAACCTATAAACCAAGAATTATCTCCTGAGGAAAATATGAGATTTCCCTGTTTCTTGATCCCTCCTGTTTCCTTCTCTCCTTTGTTTAGCTGATAATGTTGGTTGTCCCGTAGTATGGACCATGATGTCTACTGTTACTCTCCTTTGAGGCCTCACTAGATAAGTCCTCTCCTCTCCTTTCTTCGCCAGCCTCCCAAGAAAACTCTTGATGAGATGCTGAACGAAGATTCTCCTGTTCCTGACACGGTAACGTCCACTCAAAGCTCTTCCAGATTATTGATCAGTTGAATTAGAGTTGAACTTTCCTTAAAAATAACTTCAATAAATCTTAGAGGTGGATATGTTTGTGGTGGAGACACCGTGGTGCATTCAAAGGTCTTTGGGTGCCTAACATGTAACGTTAACATCTGAATCTAGGTGTGTGTGTGTGTGTGTGTGTGTGTGTGTGTGTGTGTTTGTGTGTGTGTGGGTGTACAGTTATCCAGCCGTTTGAGTGGGGAAGACAGATTCATACAAAGTCCTGCAAGGTGAGTGTGAGCAGATGTGTGTGAGGACCTTTTGCTTACCCGATAATCAGGTGAGCTACATGTCAGCATACTTACTTCTAATATCTTATTCCTATAATATGACCTTGTCATCCCTCACAGTTGGTCTGACGACTATATCGACTGGGGGAAATCTCCATCATCAATATCCCACTCCTCCAGCTGCCATACAGCCAATCAGAGCCCAGTCAGAAGTAACCCCACGAATCAGGGTCAGATGTGGCCTTCAGCGCCTGCCCACAGCTGTGCTTCACCTATCAAAAGCAGAGGTCAGTTAAAGGTTACCAACAGGGTAACTTCCAACTCAATGTGTGGCTACAATGTTTATGCTTTAGCGACAGCTAGTGGAACAGACTTGACAGAAATGGAATATAATAAGAATGAATGTTAAAAGGAGCAATGTTTTGTATGAAATTCTCTACTTTAACCTTCCCAGGGACCCTCTCTCGGAACCCAACATCCTGATCCACCACTAGCCTGACCGAGCGATAGTCTTCCCCACACACCGTGGCATTATATATTTTAAATATATATATATAAATATATGTATCATATATCTACTATAGTTTTGGCGCACGCATTGCGCGCGTTCAACCTCTAGTTGTAATTAAACCTATAGCAATAATGTGGAAACCCCAGTCGATATTGTAACACATTTATGAGCGCAAAATATAATAACATTTTGCCTATAATTTTTCAACGTATAACATTTGTTCACCACAAATGACTTTTAAAAGCAGTGCCAACATTTAAATATTTTTTAACCATTCAGCGAACAAAAGGCATCAGGCTGATTATCATTTAATCACTCAATGACTTGGAGAAGCGTCATCAACACGCCCACTGAAGTGGTGTGAGAAACATCAACTTTGTACTCCTCATTCAAATATTATAATATAATTTACATTTCCTACGGAGAAAATACTACCCCAGGGGTAGTATTATTCAGGAGATTTTCAGGGTACAAATGTCAGAATATGTTGTTCACACATACGGCCCATCAGGAGAATATCAGGACTGAAAGTAGCCAGTTATGTGAGCATTTGATTACATTATGAAATTAGTCAATTTATGGTAACAGGGGTAATTGTTCAATGGAAAGTGTAGTATACTATGCATGCAAATCAATTATTAAATAGCTTTAACTGTTGTTCAGGGCTGAAAAGGGCATTGACATTTTAAAATGCAAGGCAACTACTATTGGTTAGTTGAAAATAATAATAATCATTGAAATTAAACATCTCTTGCAGTGTCCTGGCCAAGACAGGCAGCAGTAGCCTACAGTCACACATAGCATACACACAAAACATAAGAAAAATAAAACAACTAAAACAGTCCGCAGGGGGGAGGGGGGGATATCAATATCGCAAGACATTTCGGGAGGCTTATGGAGGAGAATAATATTACATTTGGGCAACAAAGTGTAGTCTTGTGGTGGACTCTATAAACATAATTCCCCATACTGTGTTAATGACATGTTTTCGTTCTGTGTTATAGGGACACTGTCTCTTTAAGATCACGTGACTTATGTGTTGATATGCTGGTCAGTGCGATGTTTGAATTTAACAGTTTTTATATGACAAAATGAACGACCCGTCGTTGCTTGTCAAGGTGAGAGATTGTCTCTTCCCTTCTTTATCGCAATTTCCACAGTCTATAGACAGAACATGTTACCTGGGAGAGTTTGTCAACGTGTGTCAATGGCGGAGTTATGTTTAAAGGTCCCATGGCATGCTACTTTATGGATAGTTTAATATAGATATTAGTGGACCCCTAACACAGTATTTGAAGACGTTCCTGAAATTCAGCCGTGGTGCAGAATTACAGCCACTACGAGCCAGTCGCACATTGAGCTTTCCCCAAACACGCCGTTTTTAGGTGTCTGTAGCTTTAATACAAATGAGGAGGAGAGAGGCGGGTCAAGGAGGCCACGGTACCATCCAATGGGTACCATGCGCTCTGTTTACAGTGGATGTATCGCAATGATGAGGCGCATACAGCCTCTAGATTATATAATATTATATAATACATCAGTGTTTCCCCTATATGCACCTAGCAGCAGCGGTACGCCGCTGCTGAAATATGACCGCCGCTGCTGAATCTCTTTTTTTTTAACAAGAGGAGAGGAGAGCTTCAGCTTATCTCTTTAAAATACGAGATTCAGAAAAATTTTGTGCCTCCAATCAGCGAACAGAGGGAGTGGCTGAGAACAATGATGTTAAAGTCAACTCTCGTTGGCGGACATCTTCACGCACGGTTTTTCTTTACAGCCTGCGGGCAACGTGATTCCCGGCCAAACGATAGCGATTAGTTATGGCAGATCCAGAGTGGCACTGGGCAGATCCAATAGTTTTAAACTTCAACAGACACCCGCGTGGTACAGTGGTACAGCCCACCTGGGCTGTACCACTTCAGGAGGGGCCGCTCAGTTACTCCCCTCTAGACAAAATCGACTTGGTCGCGACGTTGACAGTTTGTGAATTTTGCGTCTGTTGAGTGAGTGAGAGGTTGCGGGCGCACAGCTCAGGCTGCCGGACGGCGCTGTAATGAACTTTTATAAACGCAATATTGTTATCCCGCAGTAATCAGCCTGACAGCCTGACATCCCCGAAACGTTAACGGCCCACCAGGAATTCTCCCGACTCTCCCGATTACCACTCCGCCACCGTGTGTGTGTGTGTGTGTGTGTGTGTGTGTGTGTGTGTGTGTGTGTGTGTGTGTGTGTGTGTGTGTGTGTGTGTGTGTTGTAGGTGTTATTTGATAGCCTGGTAATGTGTATAGGCCTACGTAGGGTAGGAATATTCATACTGGTTTAAATAATAAATAAAGAATTCACTGCGGGTCTCTCTTCTTATATCCATCTCAACACTCTCTGATCTCACTGAAAGGCTAGCAGCACGAAATCAAGGGATATTTAGAATAGGAAAAAATGTGCGATTAATCACAATTAATCGCGAGTTAACTATGACATTAATGCCATTAATCGGGATTAAATATTTAATTGCTTGAAAGCACTAATATATATATATATATATGTATGTGTATATGTGTGTGACCTAGAACCAGAACCAGTGGCGTAACATCATGGTGATATGCCCCGGTGCAAATATTTATTTTGTGCCCCTGGACAGGACTTCCGAGGGGGGGGGGGGCCTCCATGGGCCCCTGACGCCGTCTTGGCCCCTGGGTAGTGCACCGGTTGCACCGTCGATATTTACGCCACTGAGCTGAACCGTGTCTCAGCATGACTCAGACAGCCAGTGAGGAGGAGCTTATGAATGAATGAATGCCTTTTATCAGGATGAGCTACTGTTCACCCTTTCACTAAAATATGGGAGAATGTTGCTATCCAAAAATAACATTTGTGATACAGACATACACGTCATGATATCAAAGCATCCTGTGTTCAGCTAACGCACGGCCAGTAAACATTGGCTTACGGCGCCGACTGCTCTGGAGATGATAGCGATAAATAAAGGTCGATGTATATAGTTGAGCACTGTGGGCGCAATAAGCGGATTGTGTGATGAGGAACGTTAACAGGCTGTTACCTCAGCAAGGTCCACCAATGTGCTCAACGGGTAAACAGATTAGTTTGTAGGCTGTAGGTGTTCAGTTGGGTGCTATCAGCAACCTCACAGCTAGTTGCTGCAATATTCTGCACCCTGGACCTTTCCATGTGAACATCGGTTAACCGTATTGACACCCTTCTGTCTGTGTGTTGTGCTATCTGCATGTTACAATGTCCTGTTTCGTCTCTCTTCCTTAACGCGGCCGTACGGCTCGTCCTCAGGTGGGGGCGTCCATTTTGACGACTGTCACACACTCTTAAGCATGCAACACAGAGCTCATGGCCTGCAGCACAGTGACACAGAGCCACCGCTGCCTCCGCTCTGCCACAAAGAAGCTCACAACACAGACGGCGAGGCCACCACAGCACTGAGCTCTGTCAGCGGCACGTGTATAGCAGAGGGACGGGGGGAGGAAGGAGATGGGAAGAAGGAGGGAGATATGAACACTCAAAGGGTGATAGCAGAGTTGGGAAACATGGAAGAAAAAGAGGAAAGTAAGATGACCAAAACATCCACACTTTTGACCAAAAGCACCACTTGGCCCGAGGAGGTGAACGGGAGATGGAGCTGCCAGACGAAGGACGAGGGCCGACCTGTAGAGGAGGTGGACAACAGAGGAGGCGAGGGAGAAGGATGCCCCACCGCTGAACGTGTCTATTGGATAGAGGCCACAGAGGGACGGAGAGAGGAGGGACAGCAGGAGGGAGGAGAGCTGGTTAGGACTGATGTAGAGGAGGAGAAGGGGAAAGAAGAGGAGGAGATGGGAGAACGACAGACCCAGAGGATCAGGAGAAGCAAGGAGCCCGGAGCAGGGCATGTTGTCCCCCCGCCTCGCTCCAAAAGTGTCTGCACTTTCCCACAGGGATCGAAGCACAGAGAGGGCCAGCGACAGAGCACCCAGACTTCAGCAGGCTTTCTTAACCTGTACCGCTCTATGCACAGTATTAACAGAAAGGAGGTGATGTCAGGGCATTCGCCCAAGGCTGTGTGTGGTATACAGGCTCGCATATTGGCTTACAAAGAAGAGGTGGTCAATGACCAGCTGAACAAGGCTGAACCCCGAATGGTTCCGCTCCACGCTGAAGAGCAGGGGACGGAACACGGTGGAGCCCCGAGGGCGCCCACCGTGCAGAACCGCATCTCTCAGTTTCAACGCCTGATAAACAAATCTCAGTCCATGCCAAACCTGGGATGTCGGGGAGGAGGAGAGAGATGTGCGAGGGACAGAGTAGGGGAGGAGGCTGGACACGGTCCAGGCCACATGCCAAACTATAAACCTCCCAAACACGGCCCTGCCTTGCACCTGGAGAGGCCGGGCGTCCGAGCCCCAGAGAGCCGGCGTGCACCTGAAGGCCGGTCCACTGTTGTCCATCAGCCAGCAGTGTTACACTTCCTGGATAAGAAGGAACCCTCACAGACCTCCAACGGCCCTCAGAACTGCTCCGTGGTCCAACAGTTCGACCACAACACTCGTCTATGCTACGAACAGGAACACATAGGCAAGAGCAGGCATGGTACTTCACATAATGTACATGGAGATAGCAGACATTGCAATGAGACGTGCACAGATTCCCCACCCGTACGCTATATAAACTCAAGAATGCAAGATGGGATACATGCAGGCCACGTCAACTACACGCACCATCGCAAACATCTCCACAGTCATTGTAGCGAGGTCAGAGAGCAGTACAGCAGCCTGCATCAAACCCCTTCACGGGAATGCAAGGTCGAGGAAGGCAGCCTGGCATTGGACTGGCTAGTGTACAATGGCTCTTCTATGTACAGCAAAAGTGAGCAGGAAAGAATGTCTTATTCCTCCCATCCGCCCCGTTTCTCTCCTTCTAACGACCACAAGAACCCTTTGCCATGCAGGCCTTCCCCGCCTGTCGCTCAGAGTCCTAACCTCTGTGGAGGCAGCGGTCATCAGAGGTCAGATCATTACCAGCCTGCAAGCCTCCTCAGTCCCACTCCTCGTCTGAGCCAGGGAGCTCCAGCCTTGAGCAAATCGCCAATTCCAAGAGCTGTGAGTCCCTGCATGATGCCAAGCCCCTCAGTCCCTGACCCCTGCAGGCTTACTGGTAACCCTGTAAGTACACAGCAAGCAAGACAGTTCTTTGCAGAGCTCCAGTGCAAATCTGATGGATCCACCGCCCCCACAGAGCACAGGAGATACACTTCATCCTCTCAGAAACCTGCGGTCCCGACCAGGGAGCCCGTTCACAGGTCCCCCAGTCCCCATGGCCCACTTCCAGCACACAGAGAATGTGGTAGGCGGTCCACTCCTTGTTCCAAGGTGTTAGACAGCCCTCACCCAACCCCTGGTTACTTTGCCGTTGCAGACCCTAGCCGACCTCTAGACCCCTGCCGAGCCCCCCGCTCCTCCAGCTCGGTGTTCCTGGCCCTGGAGCGCGCCCTCAGCGGGATCTGGGAGTACCTGAGGGAGGAGGGGGAGGTGGAGGAGGGAGAGGGAGACAGCAGAGGGACGCCGCCGGCCCCTGAGCGGGGCTCGTCCCTCTGGGCGGTGGAGCAGCAGCGCCCGGCCCACTCTGGCCGGGGGAGGGGCCCCAGGGCGGGGGCGGAGAGGACCAGGAGAGCAGGAACTAACCAATGGGAGCTGGACGTTGGCGTACGGTGTACCAACAGCTTCTCCAATGACCACACTGTAGCTAGCTACGACCGGCAGGACAGAAGAGAGGAGCTGGGGATCTGCCAAGGTTCACCCCCCCCCCCCCGACCCTTCATACCACTCCTGACGATTGCAGGCCAATCTGATATCTGATTAGAATAACTAGGGGGCAGGTTTAGTCTGTTAGGTTTGATTGGGGAAAGAAAAACTGTGGAAGAAAACAGTGTGAAACAAATCAAATATATTTATCAGGCAATTCCCATCATATCTGTTTGGCTTGCAACCTACCATGCATGTGAGAAGGTATAGATGTCCACCAAATCCCCTGCGCCTCCATCTACCATAGAACCTGATCCAATAGATCCAACCCTTCTCCATCTCTATGTTCTGCTGCATCACTGTGATAGAAAAGTCTTGTGCTGTAACTGTTGGTTTGTGATTGTTATGTTGCTGTCAGTTGTTTATGTAAAGTTGTGATGTTGCTCTGGCTTGTGTTGTGCTGTGTTGTGTTGTCCATGTGGTCATTATAGTGTTATCAAATATTGATTATTAAAAATACGTAATTTGGCCCCATACCTTTAACTGCAGTATGTTATTCTAATCACAATCTCTCTTATTCATGCCCAGAGCCTCCAAAGACTACGTTCAGAAACTCAGCCATCCCTGACAGAAAGTCTGTTGCTGAGGTAAGGAGGATAGACACTTCACGTCTGTTTACAGAACTAAGTTAATGTCTGATGAAGGAAACATATTTTTAGGTCATGTCGGCCAGCAAAGTTTTAGAACTTTAGAGTATCATCATAAGAAAGTACGGGCAGCAAAGTTACCAAGGATACATTCAGTGAGACAATGGAAGCCAAGCCATTCTCTTTTGACAAATTCAGGAAACTATGTTACATCACCATACAAAGATTAAAAGGAAATCATCATAAAAAATACATTTACCATAAGTATCATATTTTGTTCTGTTTTGTGTTTTATTATAGTGTACTTTACTTTGCCATCTCCTTTTTGACATTTCTGAAAGATGCTTCTTAAAAGTTGAATCTACGCTAACTTTATTTATATTTTTGTTTTGTGTTAAAATGTCTTTGTTTCCGTTTGCAGAGCGCCAGGGTTCTCTACAACTTTGATGCTCACACCTCAAAGTGAGTTCATTGGCTGAGCCCCAGACTGGTTCCATCTGCAGTCCACTGGCAGGACCCCAGTCTGCTCCCCTACTGGGGGGTCCCCATACTGGCACTGAGACGTCTCCATCAATGTTAACAATGTGATCAACTATGTGTGGCAATTTTTGGTCAAGATATTAAATGCATAGAATACAATATGATTATATTAAATTAAGAATATCAAGAGCATTGATATTCAGCAGAATAAAGTTGTAGGTTTCCTAGTTCTTATGAACAGTTTGACTCACTGGGCCGTGGTCCGCCTTAACCAGCCTCTGGTCGTGACTCCTGCTCACCGGGCCGTGGTCCACCTTAACCAGCCTCTGGTCGTGACTCCTGCTCACTGGGCCGTGGTCCACCTTAACCAGCCTCTGGTCGTGACTCCTGGTCCACCTTAACCAGCCTCTGGTCGTGACTCCTGCTCACCGGGCCGTGGTCCGCCTTAACCAGCCTCTGGTCGTGACTCCTGCTCACTGGGCCGTGGTCCACCTTAACCAGCCTCTGGTCGTGACTCCTGCTCACTGGGCCGTGGTCCGCCTTAACCAGCCTCTGGTCGTGACTCCTGCTCACTGGGCCGGGGCCCACCTTAACCAGCCTCTGGTCGTGACTCCTGGTCCACCTTAACCAGCCTCTGGTCGTGACTCCTGCTCACCGGGCCGTGGTCCACCTTAACCAGCCTCTGGTTGTGACTCCTGCTCACCGGGCCGTGGTCCACCTTAACCAGCCTCTGGTCGTGACTCCTGCTCACCGGGCCGTGGTCCACCTTAACCAGCCTCTGGTCGTGACTCCTGCTCACTGGGCCGTGGTCCGCCTTAACCAGCCTCTGGTCGTGACTCCTGCTCACTGGGCCGGGGCCCACCTTAACCAGCCTCTGGTCGTGACTCCTGGTCCACCTTAACCAGCCTCTGGTCGTGACTCCTGCTCACCGGGCCGTGGTCCACCTTAACCAGCCTCTGGTTGTGACTCCTGCTCACCGGGCCGTGGTCCACCTTAACCAGCCTCTGGTCGTGACTCCTGCTCACCGGGCCGTGGTCCACCTTAACCAGCCTCTGGTCGTGACTCCTGCTCACCGGGCCGTGGTCCACCTTAACCAGCCTCTGGTCGTGACTCCTGCTCACCGGGCCGTGGTCCACCTTAACCAGCCTCTGGTCGTGACTCCTGATCACCGGGCCGTGGTCCACCTTAACCAGCCTCTGGTCGTGACTCCTGCTCACCGGGCCGTGGTCCACCTTAACCAGCCTCTGGTCGTGACTCCTGCTCACCGGGCCATGGTCCACCTTAACCAGCCTCTGGTCGTGACTCCTGCTCACTGGGCCGGGGCCCACCTTAACCAGCCTCTGGTTGTGACTCCTGGTCCACCTTAACCAGCCTCTGATCGTGACTCCTGCTCACTGGGCCGTGGTCCGCCTTAACCAGCCTCTGGTCGTGACTCCTGCTCACCGGGCCGTGGTCCGCCTTAACCAGCCTCTGGTCGTGACTCCTGCTCACCGGGCCGTGGTCCGCCTTAACCAGCCTCTGGTCGTGACTCCTGCTCACCGGGCCGTGGTCCGCCTTAACCAGCCTCTGGTCGTGACTCCTGCTCACCGGGCCGTGGTCCGCCTTAACCAGCCTCTGGTCGTGACTCCTGCTCACCGGGCCGTGGTCCGCCTTAACCAGCCTCTGGTCGTGACTCCTGCTCACCGGGCCGTGGTCCGCCTTAACCAGCCTCTGGTCGTGACTCCTGCTCACCGGGCCGTGGTCCGCCTTAACCAGCCTCTGGTCGTGACTCCTGCTCACCGGGCCGTGGTCCGCCTTAACCAGCCTCTGGTCGTGACTCCTGCTCACCGGGCCGTGGTCCGCCTTAACCAGCCTCTGGTCGTGACTCCTGCTCACCGGGCCGTGGTCCGCCTTAACCAGCCTCTGGTCGTGACTCCTGCTCACCGGGCCGTGGTCCGCCTTAACCAGCCTCTGGTCGTGACTCCTGCTCACCGGGCCGTGGTCCGCCTTAACCAGCCTCTGGTCGTGACTCCTGATCACCGGGCCGTGGTCCACCTTAACCAGCCTCTGGTCGTGACTCCTGCTCACCGGGCCGTGGTCCACCTTAACCAGCCTCTGGTCGTGACTCCTGCTCACCGGGCCATGGTCCACCTTAACCAGCCTCTGGTCGTGACTCCTGCTCACTGGGCCGGGGCCCACCTTAACCAGCCTCTGGTTGTGACTCCTGGTCCACCTTAACCAGCCTCTGATCGTGACTCCTGCTCACTGGGCCGTGGTCCGCCTTAACCAGCCTCTGGTCGTGACTCCTGCTCACCGGGCCGTGGTCCACCTTAACCAGCCTCTGGTCGTGACTCCTGCTCACCGGGCCGTGGTCCACCTTAACCAGCCTCTGGTCGTGACTCCTGGTCCACCTTAACCAGCCTCTGGTCGTGACTCCTGCTCACTGGGCCGTGGTCCGCCTTAACCAGCCTCTGGTCGTGACTCCTGCTCACCGGGCCGTGGTCCGCCTTAACCAGCCTCTGGTCGTGACTCCTGCTCACCGGGCCGTGGTCCGCCTTAACCAGCCTCTGGTCGTGACTCCTGCTCACCGGGCCGTGGTCCGCCTTAACCAGCCTCTGGTCGTGACTCCTGCTCACCGGGCCGTGGTCCGCCTTAACCAGCCTCTGGTCGTGACTCCTGCTCACCGGGCCGTGGTCCGCCTTAACCAGCCTCTGGTCGTGACTCCTGCTCACCGGGCCGTGGTCCGCCTTAACCAGCCTCTGGTCGTGACTCCTGCTCACCGGGCCGTGGTCCGCCTTAACCAGCCTCTGGTCGTGACTCCTGCTCACCGGGCCGTGGTCCGCCTTAACCAGCCTCTGGTCGTGACTCCTGCTCACCGGGCCGTGGTCCGCCTTAACCAGCCTCTGGTCGTGACTCCTGCTCACCGGGCCGTGGTCCGCCTTAACCAGCCTCTGGTCGTGACTCCTGCTCACCGGGCCGTGGTCCGCCTTAACCAGCCTCTGGTCGTGACTCCTGCTCACCGGGCCGTGGTCCGCCTTAACCAGCCTCTGGTCGTGACTCCTGCTCACCGGGCCGTGGTCCGCCTTAACCAGCCTCTGGTCGTGACTCCTGCTCACCGGGCCGTGGTCCACCTTAACCAGCCTCTGGTCGTGACTCCTGCTCACTGGGCCGTGGTCCACCTTAACCAGCCTCTGGTCGTGACTCCTGCTCACTGGGCCGTGGTCCACCTTAACCAGCCTCTGGTCGTGACTCCTGGTCCGCCTTAACCAGCCTCTGGTCGTGACTCCTGCTCACCGGGCCGTGGTCCACCTTAACCAGCCTCTGGTCGTGACTCCTGCTCACTGGGCCGTGGTCCACCTTAACCAGCCTCTGGTCGTGACTCCTGCTCACTGGGCCGTGGTCCACCTTAACCAGCCTCTGGTCGTGACTCCTGCTCACCGGGCCGTGGTCCACCTTAACCAGCCTCTGGTCGTGACTCCTGCTCACTGGGCCGTGGTCCACCTTAACCAGCCTCTGGTCGTGACTCCTGGTCCGCCTTAACCAGCCTCTGGTCGTGACTCCTGCTCACCGGGCCGTGGTCCACCTTAACCAGCCTCTGGTCGTGACTCCTGCTCACTGGGCCGTGGTCCACCTTAACCAGCCTCTGGTCGTGACTCCTGCTCACTGGGCCGTGGTCCACCTTAACCAGCCTCTGGTCGTGACTCCTGCTCACTGGGCCGTGGTCCACCTTAACCAGCCTCTGGTCGTGACTCCTGCTCACTGGGCCGTGGTCCACCTTAACCAGCCTCTGGTCGTGACTCCTGCTCACCGGGCCGTGGTCCACCTTAACCAGCCTCTGGTCGTGACTCCTGCTCACTGGGCCGTGGTCCACCTTAACCATGGTCTTGTTGTGTTTAGGGAGCTGTCCCTGAGGAAAGGCGATGTGGTGACCATCACCAGACTGGTGGACAGTAACTGGTATGAAGGCCAGCTCAGGAGAGCAGTGGGGATATTCCCCGTCTCCTATGTCCAGGTCAGTCGTCTCTACAGTTTGTCCGTTGCAGTATTTGTCTAATGTGGGGTCCCTCCCCCCACCCACCACACCTGTCTCTCTCTCCTTTCCTCCCTGATGCAGAAGATGTGTTCCCAGCCCTGTCGCCCACCCCTGCCCTCCTCCCCGTCCCACCCCTCCATCCTGGGGGAGGCGGTGGTCCGCTTTAACTTCACAGCCGACACCCCAGTAGAGTTGTCTCTGCGTAAGGTACGGCTCCGCCTCTGTCAGCGCGGGGAGACGCCTTTAGAGTCTCCGGGAGAGCGAGGTTGTTGCGTATCGCACACTTCTGACTTTTTTAAAGATCCCATATCATGCTTTCTTAGGGTTAATAATTGCATTTGGGGGTACTGCTAGAATAGGGTTACATGCCTGCATGTTAGAAATACCCCTTATTAATCTCAAACAGAAGTGTGAGATTAATATGGGGTGGAAGTTACAGAAGTTGTAAACATTGTGGTTGGCCGGGAGGCGGGACTTCAGCACTTCGGCCCCGCCCACTGCGGTCTGACGTCACACTGTTACAGAAGTGAAGTTGAGTGCAAACGAGCCGTTTCCCGCCCTTGTTGAGGGGCATTCTCGGTGGGGGAGTTTTCTAGCTTGGCGGACGTAAAACATAGAACATGTAACAAAGAACATAAAACATATAACATTAAACATTGAACATGTAACAAAGAACATACAACATATAACATAAAACATAGAACATGTAACAAAGAACATACAACATATAACATAAAACATAGAACATGTAACAAAGAACATACAACATATAACAAAACATAGAACATGTAACAAAGAACATACAACATATAACAAAACATAGAACATGTAACAAAGAACATACAACATATAACATAAAACATAGAACATGTAACAAAGAACATACAACGTATAACAAAACATAGAACATGTAACAAAGAACATACAACATATAACATAAAACATAGAACATGTAACAAAGAACATACAACGTATAACATAAAACATAGAACATGTAACAAAGAATATACAACATAGAACATAAAATATCTAAAGCTAAGGGAAGTCGGAAAAGCATTAATCACCCCTTTAAGCTCTGCAAACAGGGTGCCCAAACAGGGTGCCCTAACAGGGTGCCCTGAAGGGGTGCCCTAACAGGGTGCCCTGAAGGGTGCCCTGAAGGGTGCCCTAACAGGGTGCCCTGAAGGGTGCCCTAACAGGGTGCCCTGAAGGGTGCCCTGAAGGGTGCCCTAACAGGGTGCCCTGAAGGGTGCCCTAACAGGGTGCCCTGAAGGGTGCCCTAATGACGCGGCCACACGTTGTCAGAATGCCGACTAATGCGTCTGCTCAGCTCTCTCTCTGTCGCTGCTGTCTGGCAGTTAGCACCCATCTTTTTCAACTATTAAATATTGTAGAGGCAAATATAGTCCTGAAAATAAATAAAGGTTTGCCATCTTGAAATATTGCTAAAATGTTATGTGGTTCTGGAAGCTGGTAAAGTAAAACATATTATACCACCAGGTGTGAGCGGGATGGCTGACTTGTAATGGATAACCACACTCACACCTGGTGGTATAATATGTCACCTTTAACCATTGTGTGTCTGTTCTCTGAGGACACCGATGTTGTGTGTCTGTTCTCTGAGCTGATGTTGTGTGTCTGTTCTCTGAGCTGATGTTGTGTGTCTGTTCTCTGAGGACACCGATGTTGTGTGTCTGTTCTCTGAGCTGATGTTGTGTGTCTGTTCTCTGAGCTGATGTCTT
Source organism: Pollachius pollachius (assembly GCF_949987615.1). NCBI lineage: Eukaryota > Metazoa > Chordata > Actinopteri > Gadiformes > Gadidae > Pollachius > Pollachius pollachius. Next base: position 30,046 of record NW_027641144.1, read on the forward strand.
GTGTCTGTTCTCTGAGCTGATGTTGTGTGTTGGTCCTCTGAGCTGATGTTGTGTGTGTGGGGCGGGGGTGCATGTGTCCAGGGAGAAGGCGTAGTGATACTGAGACAGGTGGATCAGAACTGGTATGAAGGCTGTGTCCCGGGCGGCCAGCGACGGGGGATATTCCCCGTCTCTTATGTCTCTGCGCCCTACGGCCAGCCTAGGGGGCAGACCCCCGTAGCGGACTCTGAACAGGTACCCAGCATGCCCTGTAGTCTAGATCGTCCGTCTGGCTTGGTGTGTGCTGTACATGTTTTAGAGTGGGTTGGATGTTAACTAGTGTGGCTTGGTGTGTGCTGTACATGTTTTAGAGTGGGTTGGATCTTAACTAGTGTGGCTTGGTGTGTGCTGTACATGTTTTAGAGTGGGTTGGATGTTAACTAGTGTGGCTTGGTGTGTGCTGTACATGTTTTAGAGTGGGTTGGATGTTAACTAGTGTGGCTTGGTGCGCGCTGTACATTTTTTAGAGTGGGTTGGATGTTAACTAGTGTGCTTATAAGTGCTGTAGGTAAGAATATAAGGTTAATATAGAAGGCTGAGGACAATTTTGATGAAAGTGTCTCCCCCCTCCCCTTCTCCCTCCCTCTCCCTCCCCCCCTGCCCCTTGGGGAAGATGATAATGCCCTGCTTGTTTGGGGTAGATGATAATGCCCTGCTTGTTTGGGGTATATGATAATGCCCTGCTTGTTTGGGGTAGATGATAATGCCCTGTGTGTGTTTGTGGGAGAATTAATGCCCTGTGTTTAGGGGAGATGATAATGCCCTGCCCCTCTGGGGTAGATGATAATGCCCTGTGTTTGGGGGAGATGATAATGCCCTCCTGTGTGTGCAAGTGATTGACAGTCGAGCTGGATTTCCCTGACCAATCAGTGAAGAGATGTCATGATTGGTCAGAAATCAGCCGGGAACAGTCCTAAACAACAGGTGTTGTTTATGTCTTCCAAAGCGAGCGACCCAACAAATGTTCTAGACCCCTATCAACTGTTAGGAAACAGCAATATGTCAATAGGTTCTGTCATGCCTAAATAAAACTTGTGTTTATTCTGTGGTGGAAAATGCATAATTTTAAGAGAGTTTCCACATTAAGATATGTTTTTGAAAACAGTTCTAGCGATAAATGTGAATTTTATTTTCGTTATATTCAGTTAGTAAATGTATGTTTATTATGTTAGTTGATGCAATGTTTTCTATGGTTGCCATGGTGATTCATATGAAACCAGTCTTGCATGTGGATTCAGGGATGCCAGCTGGCATGTTGTGTGAATCAACGTCTCTGCGTTGAGTCGTCATCTGAGCTGCTGTGCTCAGCGCTGTTTGATGTAACAGAGGATCTTCAGAGTGACCCAGGGAGGACATTGGATCTCTGAAGATGACTGAAGATTATTAGAAATTGTGTCAAAACAAGTTTAATGCCGAAAATATCTTAAAATGTTGCATTTTCTACGAAGAATAAATCGATCGATTTTGTGTTGTCAAAGACAGAACCTAGACATACTTTTTGCTGTTTCTTCGAACATTCAATTTCTAGGCGTTTCTAAAATGGGTAAGGGTCGTTCTGGATGACAAATACAAACCAGCTATTGTGTGGTTTAGGTTGGAGAACGACTGAGCTGACAGATGATCAGTCAAATGATAGAGAGTAAAGTCCTCCATACATAGGGTTAGGTTAGCTAACCCTAACTAACCTTTAGTCACAGAGACGCAGAGTTGGAAGGATTTGGAAAGAGTCTTTATGAATGTCGAAATGTGAAAATCCCATGTGAATAGAATATTGCCATTATAAACTTGCCACAACTATAATTTCCCCAGTATCCCATAACGGCAATCATTTCTTCAATATTCAAATTATTATAAAAAAATAATATTGAATTTTTTAAAATAGTCTCTGTGTAATTTCGGAAACAATGGAAAAATAAAACACGGCAAAGCTTTACTTCAGCTTTTGAAATATTATTTTTGATTATCATGGCGCAATATTGATATAAAATGTATTTAAGGTAAAATAAATCAGTGAATTAGTCAGTGAATATATCAACCCTAAGAACCCATGTGCTCAAAGCGCATCAGTTATGTACTGTGGGACGGGGTCATGTGACTGGAGCCCGCTGCATGTGGAGCCCAACAATGCATCGATTGATCACTTATTTTTTAAATGTGCATTTACTTGTTAATGATGAGGCCATGGTTGTGCTGTGCGGCGTGGTGATATGTGTTAATAGTAAGTGGAGCTGTTGTCTTATATTCTCTCTCCCTGCCCCCTCCCAGCTCAAGCCCTTACCCCCTCGACCTCATGTTGAACCCCACGGAGCTGCTCCCTCCCTCTCCTCCTCCTCCTCCTCCTCCTCCTCCTCCTCCTCCTCCTCCTCCTCCTCCCTCTCCTCCTCCTCCTCCTCCTCCTCCTCTCAGACGGCCCTCCAGGCCCTCACCCAGGACTGGATCTCCCTGACCTTTGACCTCCCAGCCTCCATCTCCTCCCCCCTGTCCCCCTCCCACTCTCATCCCGCTGGGGGACGTGCTTCCTCCTCAGCGCTGTCCACCCCCCCACCCTACCCCGCCTCCTTCACCCCCACCCCCCCCCTCCAGCCGGGGGTCTCCACCCCAGGCCCGACTCCGCCCCCTTACCCTCGCGGCCTCCTGCTGGAGATGCAGGAGCTGGACGCCTTGGTGTCGCCGTTCTCCCGCTACCTGCCCCTCTCCCCGTTGCCCCCCCCCTCCATGGCCTCCTCCCTCCCTCCTTCCTGTTCGTCTTCTCTGCTCACCTCTCTGTCGCTCTCCTCCCCCACCGCCCCCGAGGACGGCTTCATCCCCATTTCCTCCCCCAGTGTCTGTCTGTCCGTCCCCTCCTCCAGGGAGGGGAGCCCCTCCCCGCCCCCTCTCCTCCTGTCAGCCTACACACGCTCCTCCAGCCCTCTGACTGACAGTGTGGTCAACCTATCACAGCTAAGAGCTGTTCCTAATCAGCTCCTCCTCTCGTCCTCCTCTAACCGTTCCCTGGATCTGGTTGTGGTTGAAGACGCCGACCCACCCGCATTCCTCCCCCATGGAGAGCCCAGCCAGCTGGTCATGGCGTCGCAGCTGGACCACCAGACGGCTCTCGCCAGGGAGCAAGAGGAGGAAGAGCTCTCCAAAGAGCTGGCATCCTTCATCCATATCAGTCGACCACAGAGCAGACAGCTGCCAGCCGTTCTTCAGCTCTGTGATTGGCTGAACGACGAAGAAGTGTCAGACAGCGTGGTGGACATGGATCTTCCCCTGCTCTTCATAGATGAGAGTGAGGAAGAGGAGGAATGCAAAGAGGTAGAGAACATCTCCTCTCCTGTTGTTTGTCAGCCGAAGCAGACTAAGCCAGACCGCTTGAAAGACCCCAAGATCATCAGACCATTCGCAGACCCTCAAAAAAAGGTTGGTATGGAGACTCAACAGAAAGATGGGAGGATGGCGGAACCATTGAAGAAGCGATGTGAGCAACTCCCAAACACAGTGGAACCTTGGATTGAAGGCTGCACAGGACATGCACCAGAGCTCCAACTAGAAGAAGGTTTGGAAGAACGACCCAGCAGCAATCATATAAAGGGAAATGATTCACAAGCAAAGGGTGAGAATAAAGTGAAATTCTCCAAAAACACTTTCATATCTTTGACCGATAGAGAGTCAGAGAACGAACCATACCAGAACAGTATTGAACAGTATGATGAATGCCAAACTGACACACTTGAAAAGAAAGGTTCCTTCAGACCTTTAATGGAACAACAAAATGTGGAACCTTGGAAACAAAGCTGTCAGAAAGAAAAGGAAGTCCAGGTAAAAGTGTACCGAAGCACACCTCCCTTACTACTAACTAACCTCTAGCCCCAGTGAGTGTGGAACGCTAGCTGGAGCGCTACAGCTAACCTCTAGCCCCAGTGAGTGTGGAATGCTAGCTGGAGCGCTACAGCTAACCTCTAGCCCCAGTGAGTGTGGAATGCTAGCTGGAGCGCTACAGCTAACCTCTAGCCCCAGTGAGTGTGGAACGCTAGCTGGAGCGCTACAGCTAACCTCTAGCCCCAGTGAGTGTGGAATGCGAGCTGGAGTGCTACAGCTAACCTCTAGCCCCAGTGAGTGTGGAATGCGAGCTGGAGTGCTACAGCTAACCTCTAGCCCCATTGTGTGCAGTGGTGGAACGTTTGGAGCTCAAACACTAACATTCTACCAACAATCCTACCCAGGATTCACTTCATGTGATGGGAAGTCCATGGAGGCTATACTCCATTCCGTTGGGGGTTGAATGAGGAGCCTGCCTCAATTTATTCTGCATATTTTTAAGCATGAGGCGCAACATTTGGTTATTGTCACACATATACTGCGAGCTTCAAATTCAAAGGACTTTATTTTTGACGTGAGGGAACTTAATTTGTGGTCAGGCACATACAAACAAGACTACTACTTCAACAATAAATAGTTAGTAACAATCGTGTACGAGAATAAATCAATTCTTAAAAGATAAAAACACCCTGTTGGTAGGGTAGTGGAAATATGGGTAGGGAGAATAGATTGTTAGTTGGTGGAAGGTGAATAGGTTGAAGTCTGAAGTGATGGGTTTGGTTGGGCGGGATTGGGGGGTTTAGTGTTTATTCAACAGCCTGGTGGTTGCTGGAACAAAGGTAGACATGGCTCGTTTGGTTCTTAGGGGCAGGGAACGAAGTCTCCTTCCTGAAGGTAGCAGATGGTACTGGTTGTTGAGGTTATGGGTGGGGTCCGATATGATCCGTCTACTTTTCCTGATGGCCTGTTTTTCATATATGGTTGTGAGAGTGGTCTGTGGCTGTCCAATGATCTTCCCACTCATCTTTATGATCCTGTTGGGGGGTCATTTGTTCACCTCACTCAGGGAACCAAACCATGCCAGGATGCTGAAGGTGAGGGTGGATTGAATTAAGCAGTAGTAAAATGACTGGAGTATTGACTTGTATTGATCTGTATTACTTTTGAAGGTGAGCTTGGGATCAATGATGGAACCAAGGTATTTGTATTCTTCCAGTCTCTCGATTATCTGGCCATCTAACTGCAGAGCAGGGGGGCTGGTGGAGGAGCGCCTGAAATCTATGACCATCTCTTTGGTTTTTGAGATGTTCAAGGTGAGATGGTTATCCCTGCACCAAAGAGAGAAGTCTTCCACCGCAGACTGCAGTTGCGGCACTGAGTTGGTGGTATCCACGATGACTGTGTCGTCGTACTTCATATATACCATGTCAGGATTCTCACTTCTGCATTCGTTGGTGTAGAGGGTGAACAGGACTGGGGAGATCACAGAGCCCTAAGGACATCCTGTGGAGATGGTTCTGACTGAGCTGCAGTAGCTGTTGAATCTCACTAGCTGTCATCTGTCTGTGAGGAAGGAAAGGACCCACAAAGTCAGGTCTGGACTGACACCCAATTTCTGTAGCTTGTGGCCCAAGAGGTGAGGTTGCACAGTATTAAATGCACTTGAAAAGTCAATGGCCACCAGCCTGGTGAAGTCCCCTGGTTTCTCCAGGTGCATGTGGACATTATGCAGCAGCGTCTGAAGACACTAGGGGTCTTGCATTCATCACCACAGTAATCTCAGCCATAAGGGTAGTCAGGACTTTGTGTGTGAGACGCGATGATCCACATTGAAGGAGCATGCAGTCGAGGATGCGACGGGCAATGCCAATCATGCGCTCCCATGCGCCCCCAATGTGAGATGAGTGGGGTGGGTTGAATACCCAGATGCAGTTGTGCTCCTGGAGATATTTCTCCACGGTCTCTGAGCTGGAGCTTGGTTTATCCATCTTGAGTTCTCGGCAGGCACCGATGAAATTGGTGTCTTGGTCCGAGCGTATTTGCCTTGCTGGGCCTCTGATGGCGAAGAACATTCTCAGGGCATTAATGCAACTGCTGGCGCTCAAGGCTTCTATTACTTCGATGTGCACGGCTCTTGTGCACATACATGAGAACATGGCAGCCCATCTTTTGCTGTTGGCGTGTCCTCCTCTGGTACGACGTGAAGTGACCTCCCATGGTCCGAAGACATCCACACCGACATAGGTGAATGGAGGGGCTACTTGTAGACGCTCGGCCGGCAGATCTGCCATTTACAGGTATTCTGTCTGCCCACGAAGCTTCTTGCAGGTGACACACTTGAAGAGAATACTGCTGAAGCATCTTTTAGCTCCAACCACCCAGAGTCCGGCTGTTCTGACAGCACCCTCTGTAAATTGCCTCCCTTGATGTTTCACGGCCTCATGGTGATGACGCACAAGAAGGTTTGCGAGGTGATGGCGGCCCGGGATGATGATGGGGTTTGTTTCTTCTGTTGCTAGCTTAGACTGAGCTATGTGGCCTCTGACTCTGAGAAGCCCATTGCTGTCGATGAAAGGGTGTAGCTTCAACAGACTGCTACGAGGGGGGAGACTTTGTTCGGAGGCTATGCTTTTCAGCTCTTCTGCATAAAGCTCATGCTGGACGCTCTTCATCACGAAGATCCTGGCTCTATCCATCTCCTCCTCTGAGGGGCCCCTTGGACAGATGTGCCATCCTCTGCAGCTGTCCTTCTGTGCCAGCAGGACAAAAGAACGGGCAATACGGATCAAACGTGCGACTGTGGTGGTGAGAGAGGTCCATTTTGAGAAACGCTCAAAGCGTGTGGGGTCTGTAAGGTGTCGAGAGACTACGCTGAAGTTCACAGCAATCTCGGGGCGTAAGTCGGAGTCGGAAGCGGGGTTAACAAGGTGGAATGTCTCTTGGGGTTTGAGAGGGTGGGGAGATGGATTCCGAAGAAAGGCTGGTCCGGAGAGCCATGTTGTGCTGCTTAAGAGGGCCGCTGGGATAGACCTAGACCCGTGGTCAGTTGGGTTGTGGTCGGTAGGCACATGCCTCCATTGTTCTGGGGATGTGGACTGTCATATCCGTTGAACTCTGTTGTTCACGTAGACGAAGAACCGCCTTGCTTGATTATGAATGTACCCAAGGACTACCTTGTTGTCTGAGTAGTATGTGATACGGTCGAGCTCCAGGTCCATCTTCTTTCACAATCAACTCTGCAATCTCGACTGCAAGCACTGCTGCGCACAATTCCATTCTAGGGATAGAGAGGTCTGGTTGAGGTGCCAGCTTCGCTTTTCCAAAGACAAAACAGACCTCCCACTTCAGTCTGTCCCACTTCAGTGGTGGCTTTCAGATAAGCTACTGCTGCGATGGCCATAGTAGAGGCGTCCGCAAAGACACAAAGCTCCTTGAGGAGAGTACTAGAGGGAGAGAAAGACGTGTGGGTTTGGGGTATCTGAAGCTCCTCCATGTCTTTTAATGAGTCTCTCCACCTGGTCCACTCAGCTTCCCTGTTTCCGGGGAGGGGTGAGTCCCAGTCCTCGGCTTGCTTGGTGAGGTCTCTCAGGAGCAGCCTGCCTTGTATTGTGACGGGGGCTAAGAAGCCAAGGGGGTCATACAGGCTGTTCACCGTAGACAACACTCCTCTACGGGTGAAAGGTTTGTTGTCGTCCATGGCCTGGAATGTGAAAGTGTCCAAAGCAATGTTCCAGGACACTCCAAGACTGCGTTGTAGAGGGAGGTCATCGGTGAGGAGGTTGAGATCCTTGATATCCTTGGCACGATCTTCTAGAGGGAATGCTTCTAGCACAGCAGGTCTATTGGAGGCTATTTTATGCAGCATGAGGTTTGACGCTGCAAGCATCGTTTGGACACGTCTAAGGACACTGATGGCCTCTGCTTTGGTAGGGAAGGACTTAAGTGCGTCGTCTATGTAGAACTCTTGTTTGTCGAACTTTCTCACGTTGCTGCCGAAGTTCTTCTCTTCTTCCTTGGCTGCTCTCCTCAGGCCGTAAATGCGACGGCAGGGGATGGGCTCTTGCCGAAGACATGGACACACATTCTGTAATCCACAATGTCACTGTCCGGGTCATTGTTGTGGAACCACAGGAAGCGGAGGTCTCGGTGGTCTTCACGCACTATGAAGCAGTGAAACATGTGCTGAATGTTGGCGGAGATGGCAATGGGTTCCTTCCGGAATCTCATGAGCACCCCCAAGAGGGTATTGCTGAGATCAGGGCCTGTGAGGAGTATGTCGTTGAGAGAGACTCCATTGTAAGGTGCACTGGAGTCGAACACCAGACGGATCTGTCCTGTCTTGTTTGGGTGATATACTCCAAATGATGGGAGATACCAACACTCTTGGACTTCCTGTAAAGGTGGAGTGATCTCTGCATGTTTGTTGGTAAGCATCTTCTTGACAAACTCTAGGTAGTGGGCTTTCACCTGTGGCTGCTTGCTTAGAGTGCGGCGGAGAGAGTTGAGGCGGCTTTTGGCGTACTCCCTGTTGTTGGGCAGTTGTTTTGTGGGGACTGGAAAGGAAGGGGTGCGACCCAACTTTTCGACTGGTCTTGTCGATACTCGTCGTCCATGATCTGCAGGAACCTCAGGTCATCCATTGAAGGAGCCAACTTGTTGTCATTGGCTGTGTGAAGGAAGACTGACTGACCCAGGTTTTCTCCATTGAGTGTCTGTGTGCTGTCTGTGGTGTCCAACACTGAGTAGCCGTAGGCGAACATCTCTTTCACCTCGATTTTGCTGCTGCATGGGCTGAGGAAACTGGGCTGTCCATTTTCCAGAATGGAGGTTTTGAATGTTCAGACGTGGGGTGACTTGTGTGCTCCCCCGAGGCACACGTCGCCGACGACAAGCCATCCAAGGTCCAGCTTTTGGGCAAATGGGGCGTCATGTGGACCGTTTATTTGGCTTCTTACTTTGTGTACTCTCAGAATGTCTCTACCAAGCGGCAGGAGTATGTGTGCATCTGGAACCAGGGGTGGGATCTCGTCTGCGATGCGTCTTAGGTGTCCGTGGTGTCGAGCAGCATTGGGGGTTGGGATCTCCGAATGGTTGTTTGGGATTTGGTTGCATTCGAGGATTGTGGGAAGAGGGAAACTGAGCTTCTCATCGGCTGACTCTACAATGTAACCACGGGCCTTTCTGCCAGCTCTCTCCTTGAGACCTGAACATGTCCTGAGTGTGTATAGTGATGGGCTACACGCCACGTTGAAGATGCTGAAGAACTCTGACGTTGCCAAGGAACGGTTGCTTTGCTCGTCCAAGATAGCATACATCCTTCTGGACTCATCCCTTCGTCGTTGCGACGAACGATCATACAGCTAGCAAGACTAGGATGGTGGAAGATGCGATTTCTCTAGTGTTAATGTAACTCAGTAGTCAGCGGAATCACTTCCAGAATGACCACTTCCGGTCTGACCGGAAGTACCAACAAATAAAGACAGCTCGATAAAATAAAAGCCTCAGCATAAAAACAGCGATGAATAGGGTCCAGAACAGTCAGAACTGAATCATCAACCCCTCTGTCCTTCCTGTAGGCAAATTTAAGTAGGTCAATAAAGCAAGCCACCTCCATCTGCAGTTTAGTGAGAATGCGCCTTTCAAAGCTCTTCATCACTATTGATGTTAGGACTACATGGCAAAAGTCATTATTGCAGGTGGGGTTGCTGTGTTTGGGTACTGGACAGATGATGGAAGACTTCCAGAGGGCAGGGACGGAGTGCTGTGCTAGTAAGCAGTTAAAGAGCCTACAGAAAACTACTGAGAGTTCCCTGTAGCATGTCTTCAGCAGGCGACCTGATATCCTGTCAGGAACAGCTGCTTTGCTGGGGTTTACTCCTTTGAAAACATTCTCTACCTCCTCCCTCTGTCCTCCCTCTGTACTGCCAATGCTGCTGTGGATACTGAATTGTCTGTTAGCTCATTCAAGAGTGCCTTTGTCTTCATGGAAAGGTCTTTTTGCTCAAATCTGCAGTAGAAATTGTTGAGATCTTCAGCAAGTTCAGTTGGACTTTGTTCTGTGGGACATTTTGTGTTACAGTTGGAGGAGAGGCCTGACCAGTGTCTTAACACCCTTCCATGCTTCCCTGGCATTACCGTCTTGGAAAAGTTTTTCTACTTTTTCCTTATACATTCTTTTGGCCTTCATAATTTGTTTGTTGAGTTTTGCCTGGATCAGAATTGATTCTGTTTTGTTTCATTTAGAGTTAAAAGCAATTTTATTTTCATTGATTGTTGTTCTGAGTACTTTGGTAATCCAAGGTTTATTGTTGGAGAACATTTTTAACTTTCTTTGAAGGTATAATGTTTTCTTCACGAAATTTGATGCATTCTGTAACTACATCTGTGGCTTCCTCCAGACTGTCAGCTTCAGTGCTAGAGCTGTCCCATTGCTTTACCGTTGTCTTTAACACACCCTCCCGTTGTAACTGAGTTTTGCAGGCAGGTATAAGGTGTATTACATTGTGATCAGCAGTGCTCAATGGTGGTTTTTGCCTTGCTTTGTAGGCATTTTTCACATTATCATAACAAAGATCAAGAGTATTATGGCCCCTGGTGGCACATTTAATATACTGCTGTAATGTTGGTATTGATTTAGTCAGTCTGCAGGAAATAAAAATCCCCCATAATAAATATAGGTGAATCTGGATTATCTGTTTCTATGCGCTGAGCGTAGTTTGTGATTATCTCCGCTGTGTGTGCGTCATTGCCAGGGGGCGGGACTTAAACAGCTATCACTGTCACTTGGCCAAACTCTCGGGGGAGGTATCTCGGTCTAAAAGACACACATAATAGTTCCACGTCTGGTGTGAAGCATGTTTCTCTGATGCTGGCCGATCTACTCCATGCTTTATTTACATATACACACAGACCACCCCAAAATATTTTCCCACTGCTGGCGCAGTCTCTGTCCGATCTAAGTAGCACTCCAAATCCATCCAGTAATAATTCAGAGTCAGGTATGGTGTTATCGAGTCATGTGTCGGTGACAGTTCAAAGTTCAGTTCACAAATTTTAAAATGAACTAGTTCAGTTAAACGTTCATAAATCAAAATTTTGAACTAAGTTCACAGTTCCAAAAAATGAACTAGTTCATAGTTCTTTTTTTCAATATGTTGCTGTGAGCTATTATTTTTTTCCGGTATTTTGAACATTGAGCCCACTTTGTGGCTTGTAAACGGAAAGGGGGGGTGTTCACATTTGGTTGTAGTCTTTTCGCTCGGTTCTAGCCCTACTGTTGAGTCGGAGAATCGAGCGAAAAGGCTACAACCAAACGTAAACAGCCCCCCTTTCCGTTTTCCGGCCAATAAGCAATGATTCTAGAAGGTATTCTAGTCCGCTGAGCTATGAGCCAGAGAGCAAACGTTATGGATTGTATATATTTATAATTCGAAATTTGTCTCAGCCTTTATACCACAGATACTCTAGGGTCTATAGCATATAACCACGTTGTCTGATTACAGTTTAATGTAACAGTAAGCTGACAACACCGAAACTGCAAATCAACCACACGAAGATAACCATGGCAACCGGTCAAAGAAATGTTCTCATTCTGCGTGCTCATCCGTCGTGTTGATAAGCAAATAACCCCCCTATTGAACGAAGTTAAACCAAGTGAGCGTGCCGTTCGCAGACACCAGAATGAACAAGTTCACAGTAACGTTCATCAGGCAGTAATACAGTACGTTCAGTTCACGTTCGCAGAAAATATGAACGAGTTCATGAACTATCGTTCAATGAACGCGTTCAGGCACAACACTGCTCGGTGATACAGATCAGACTGGCCTCTCTATATGCCCACTGTAATTTGCAGTTTGCTTGTAGCTCATCGAGTTTATTGCGAAGTGAACGGACATTCACCAACTTTATAGAGGGAAGCGGAGGACACACCCCCTTACCGGCAAGCCTCTTTCTACCTCGCTTCCTGGTTATTTTTCCTCTAAGATCTTGGCTCTTGCTATCCGATCTCCCTGGGTCGGATAAAAATCCAGTCTGATAGGTCGAGGAGTTGCGATATTGCAGGGATAGCAGGTACTCCCGTGAATCTTGGATAATTCCATTCCCGTCCAGAGCCCATGGTGTAGTAGTCGCGCCACAGCAGGTTTCCCACAGCGGGTAGAGTAGCAGAATGAGAAGAACGCTACAGCCTTGCATCTTTGCCTAGTGTGGAGAGTGAAGCAATAATCCAGTATCTTATCAGTTTAGAGATCTTAATTTACAAACAGATCTGGTTGTGAGTAGCTAAATACAAACACAGTATGCAAAATCACTAGGGTTGTAACGATACACCAACTCAAGATTTGGTTTACGTTTTTTGACCCACGATTCGATTCATCCCACGATTTTTTTTAATTTAAAAAGCATTTTATTTAAACAACACTTATATAACAATTAACTTAATGTAACATTTAATAACAAATAATTTGGAACACTGAACAGATTTGAACAGAAAGAATACTATTAAAGTAAGCCTATAGCAAAATTGAATTAATAAATAACCAAAGATTGCAGTTGGAGGATTCTTGCAGGTAGGCAAAAACCCTCAACTAGTTTTGTGGTTTAGGCATATGTATTTGAAAATATTAATGTCAAATAAATAATAGTAATTTGAATAGTTTGGTAGCACTAACCAGCGTTCCCGCTAGAAAAAACGGTGCCGGTCAAAGTGACCTGCATAGGTTTAGTTTTCGGTCAAATATCCTATTATCGCTCCTTATTAGGCTAGGTAGCTTAAATAATGACATAATCAGGCTGTATAGAATGCAGCATGTTTAATAGCCTAACTTTCAAATAGATGGGAAAAAACATGAACGTCTGATTCGTAATAACGAGGCATAGTGTTACGAGTAGCGTATGTGTGCGCGCGAGAATGGCAGCGTGTGTGAGTGATGTCAGCGAGTGAGTGGACGAGCGAGGAGAGCGAGCGGTAACGTGTGTGTGTCAGACTAGTGAAGAAACGAACGAGTCCGGTTGTGTATAAGAATAAAGTACCCAGCCTGTCAATAATCGGTGGCAGCTTCATTCCGACCTATAAGCAGACCAACTGCCAGTCAAGCACACAAAACACTAAAGACAGGGATCACACAGGCTATTTTTTCGCGCTTGGCCCACTCTGGATAAATGTCGTTCATATCGCATATGAGGACTTCGCAGGCTGTGGAGAAATGCAAACCTCCGTATGCACGGGGCGCTGTCATCACAGCGAGGGCATCTCGTCGCAGACTATTATTTAAACAGATTATAAGATAATTTCAATCTGACAATTTGACCGGAGAGATACAATTTTGTCTGACATTTAATTTTTCTATTACCGGACAACGGAAACCCTGGCACTAACAGCTCATATCACGTGGCTGGATCTTGACTGGAAGTATAATGAGAGTTAGAAAGGCTGTGTCGCGCTTCTGCCTTCTCACACCACGAGACAGGTCCCTGGCTATGAGTGTCGCGATTTCGGTTTCGATATGCATATCGTTACAGCCCTAAAAATCACACCACACGCACACAGCAGCCAAAACCACCTGACGCCATGACAGCGCCAGTTAGCTTGCTGTAAGAACAAAGAGTTTGTGGTGGCAGAAATAAATGAACATTAGAACGTTTCTAAAGGCTTTCTTAATGTCTATTTTGCCAATAGTTGATGAATGATTGATTAATGTTTCCAATGAAAAGCTAACAGCCAAAAGTAAATTTGCTGATTCGTGCATAACTTCAGAACTGTGCTTGACCTAGCAAAAAGTGTGTATGCCTAATGCACTGAGGACATACTGTATACATGTGTGTGTATTTGTTCATTGTAGTAGAGGTTGGTCTGCACACACAAGCTCTCCTTGTATCTTCGTCCACAGGCTGATCAGTCCGATTCTGCAGCTGTGCCCTTCTGCTCTGTGGCCTCGTCAGCCTTAGGACCTCTGTCCTCTTACTCCTCCATCCCCCTCCCCTCCCCCTCCCCGCTGTGGTCCAGACTCCGCCCCGAGCTGCGCTACCCCCGGCCAAAGGTCATAACCCCCATGGTCATCTTTCAAACACAGATTTCACCTGCAGTCGTTACAGACGTCGATGTACGATAATGGGATCATTTGATGTTGAGCTCTAACATATCCTTCTTCAAATGATTTCAATTTGCTGTAGGCCAAAAGTGAGAACATATTTTCCAATCAGTTTTATCAATCAGATGTATATTTGTTTTGATTTCTTTAAGTTGTTTAAATGTTTTATTGCATTATTGAATTATTGAACAGCAGAATGCCGGTAGTAGGCCTGATGTGATGCCTAGGGTTCACGTCCTCAACCCAAGAAGCTGACAACATTTACATTTATCCAGTTATTCGTTTAACGCTGACTGGAGCATCATTTGTGTCACAAAGCACTATTGTAGGCTATCATAATGACTAAAGTGAGTTGTTGAGTTGATATATTATAAACACGCTATTATTGATCTAAATTTTAGTGCTGATTAGTATGCTGTATGTGTGTGTGATGTGATGTGTGTGTGGTTGTGAGTGTGTGGTTGTGTATGTGTGTGTGCGGTGTGTTTGTGTGTGTGTGTGTGTGTGTGTGTGTGTGTGTGTGTGTGTGTGCGTGCGTGTGTGTGTGTGTGTACGTGCGTGTGTGTGTGTGTGTGTGTGCGTGCGTGTGTGTGTGTGTAGCCCTTCCAGAGGGAGGTTGCGGTGATAGGCAAACCTCCACGTAGCCCCATCCCCTCCAGACGACTCTGTCAATCCCCCCCCCGGGGCCCCGCACACTCTCCTGCTCCCAGGGTACAGGTTAGCGTGTGTGTGTGTGTGTGTGTGTGTGTGTGTGTGTGTGTGTGTGTTGGGGGGTCACTAAGTGCATGGACTGTTAATGCTCTCCTGGTTACAATCGATGTGTGGCAGTGAGACTAAATGTTCTTCTATACTGATGATGAATGGGTGACTCTGCATCCCATGAGGGAATAGGGACTCTGTCTGTTGTGTTGACGTCCCACACGCTGGGCCTTACGTCACTGAGTGGAGTGCAGACCCTGGGTGTTAGGCTCATCAACGTGATGAGTTGCTGCTCAAAATATCGGAGCTTTTATTATTTTTGGGTCAAAGACAAATGCTTCTGCATGTTAATCTCTGTTATATCCTTTGCTTGTTCTTTCTATAACTTTATAAAATGCTTTCCCAATGCCTGTATTGTTGTCTGATCCGGTCTATTGTTGTCTATCAAGATAATCGTCTCAAATATCAATTGCAGGTGGTTTCAAATGTGCTTATTATCTATAAGCATGATGCAACAGTAATACGCTCACATTGATAATTTTTCTGTTTTGTTCACAGCATGATTCAGTTCAACAGATTTGTCATCTTTCCAAGCATCGAAACAAACCTTTGCATGGGGATGCTTCAATTCTTTAATGAAACCCTGATGAACTCTGTTCCCTCTCTCTCTGTTTCCCTCTAAATCTATTCTGTAGCGCCAAGCGTTCACTCAAGAAGGCCTCCAGTGTGGGGGAGAAGCGTGAGTAGTTCTTATATATACTGGAAATTGCTGTTTATATACATCAAATAATAAAGTATCTTCTATGAGAGCCACTGGCCAGTTTTTTATTCTTAATATATTTATGTAGCCTTTATCATAGATACGGTCTCAGTGCTACACAGGCTAAAGCCCAAAGCCTTCAGTGCCTCACCCTCATAGAAGCCTATTAAATTAATCAACTAAAATTAATAAATGAATGAATAAATTATAGCACTCGATTAGGATTAAAGCTCAAATGTAAAGCATTTATGTTATAAAGGTTAGAAGTAATGGCATATTAATCAAGCTTTCTGATTACTTCTAGATCATTTAGTTACGTGCAAATCCTTTTACCAAGTGAAATGGTCTGCCCACGGTTTGCAACATTAATGAACCACTCTGTATGGATGTTGTGGGTCACGTGTCTTCAGGTTCAAAGTGCTGTACAACTACAACCCTCACAACGAAGACGAGCTGGAGCTGACGGAGGGAGACACCATCGACGTGATGGAGCAGTGTGACGACGGCTGGTTTGTAGGTAGGACCCAGTGAGGTTCATGGTGGACAGCAGGACCTCAGAGAGAGGCTGTGGGTACTAGAGGTACTAGAGGTACTAGAGGGTACTGGGGGTACTAGAGGGTACCAGGGGTACTAGAGGTACTAGAGGCTACCAGGGGTACTAGAGGGTACCAGGGGTACTAGAGGGTACCAGGGGTACTAGAGGTACTAGAGGCTACCAGGGGTACTAGAGGGTACCAGGGGTACTAGAGGTACTAGAGGCTACCAGGGGTACTAGAGGTACTAGAGGGTACCAGGGGTACTAGAGGGTACCAGGGGTACTAGAGGTACTAGAGGGTACCAGGGGTACTAGAGGCTACCAGGGGTACTAGAGGGTACCAGGGGTACTAGAGGTACTAGAGGGTACCAGGGGTACTAGAGGGTACCAGGGGTACTAGAGGGTACCAGGGGTTCCAGGGGTACTAGAGGGTACAAGGGGTACTAGAGAGTACCAGGGGTACTAGGGGTACTAGTGGTACTAGAGGTACTAGAGGGTAACAGGGGTACTAGAGGGTACCAGGGGTACTAGAGGGTACCAGGGGTACTAGAGGTACTAGAGGTACTAGAGGGTACTAGACGTACTAGAGGGTACCAGGGGTACTAAAGGTACTAGGGGTACTAGAGGGTACTAGGGGTACTAGGGGTACTAGAGGGTACTATGGGGAACTAGAGGGTACTAGAGGTACTAGAGGGACTAGGGGTACTAGAGGGTACTATGGGGTACTAGAGGGTACTAGAGGTACTAGAGGGTACTAGAGGTACTAGAGAGTACTCGAGGTACCAGAGGTACTAGCGGTACTCGGGGTACTAGAGGGTACTCGGGTTACTACAGGGTACTAGGGGTACTAGAAGTACTAGGGGTCTTAGAGGTACCAGAGGTACTAGGGGGGCTAGGGGTACTGTAGCACATTTCCACCGAGGGTGCGGGTTGGTTCACTCTGCAAAGGTGCGGCACGGGTCGCGTTTCCGTAGCCTAAAGTGGGCGTGATCCGGACTGGGCCGTATTGAGCCATACTCGTCTCGCAGTACTCCTCCGTCGGGGTACAGAGACGCCTGAAAGGGTGCCGGGCTGCCGGCAAATTCGAGCTACACACGCCGTCCGTTGATTAGTCGACAGAATCGCACTTCCGTGCGACAGCGGGATAATAACAAACAAACACATTACCCTCAAGGTATTTGTAATCTGGCCCCCTAATCATCCTCCTGTATAATTGGCCGACTCATTGATTCCCTCACTCTCCACCTCCAGCTGGTGTGTGGTGAGCGTTCTGGTGCACATTGGCTGCCGTGCAGCACCCCAGTGGGTGCTACACACTGGTGGTGGTTTGTGAGGTCCCCCCTTCAATGTAAAGCGTCTTTGAGTGTCTAGAAAATTCAATCCATTATTATTATTATTTCTGGTGAAATGGTGAAAGCTTCGTTTATTGAAGAAAATGTTGCACAAAAGTTTGCCGTCTTCTTGGACGTCCTACATAGTTGATCTTTGTTCATGGTGCGCATTCTTCTTTTTCCTTGGATTTATTAGCAGGCTACACTGTGTGAGGCTGCTATAAGGTCATGATGGTTAGATAGCTGCCACGGCGATCGCCATCCGGCTGTAACCCCGCCATACCCTAAGGGTACTGTCGGCGGTGGAAACACGAGCCGTAACTGAGCTGGGCTAAACCGCTATACCCTCGCTACTGGGCTGAGGCGTGCTGGGTCCGAAGCGTACCCGCCGGTACGCTTCGGAACTGTGGGGTACTAGAGGTACTAGAGGTACTAGAGGTACTAGGGGTACTAGAGGGTACCAGGGGTACTAGAGGTACTAGGGGTACTAGAGGTACTAGAGGTACCAGAGGTACTAGGGGTACTGGAGGTACTAGAGGTACTTTAGGGTACTAGAGGGTACTAGAGGGTACTAGAGGTACTAGAGGTACTATGGGGTACTAGAGGGTACTAAAGGTACTAGGGGTACTAGAGGTACTAGAGGTACTATGGGGTACTAGAGGGTACTAAAGGTACTAGGGGTACTAGAGGTACTAGAGGGTACTATGGGCTACTAGAGGGTACTAGAGGTACTAGAGGTACTAGGGGTACTATGGGGTACTAGAGGGTACTAGAGGTACTAGGGGTACTAGAGGTACTAGGGGTACTAGAGGGTACTATGGGCTACTAGAGGGTACTAGAGGTACTAGGGGTACTATGGGGTACTAGAGGGTACTATAGGTACTAGAGGTACTAGAGGGTACTAGAGGTACTAGGGGTACTAGACTACACTGGTGAAGATACGTAAGATACATAACTTTTGATTAAAGAAAGTATCACGCCACCCACTAAAACATATGTGTTGTGTTTGTTTGTGTGTTTTATGTATTTGTGTGTATTTGTGTGTGTCAGGCACTTCCAGACGGAGCCGTTTCTTTGGGACATTTCCAGGGAATTACGTCAGACGTCTGTGACCTCTGACCCCGTAGGCTGACCAGCAACCACACATTTTCTCTGTATATGTGTGTGTGTGTGTGTGTGTGTGTGGGTGCGTGCGTGTGTGCGTGTGTGTGTGCGTGCGTGTGTGTGTGTGTGTTTGTGTCTGTGTGTGTCTGCATGGTGTGTATTTGTTGGTGTCCTTGCATCACCCCCAATGTAATGTGATGACCTTTACCTATTATTTATTCTTTTGAAAGAGATCTATTTTATTTTTGTTAATAATGTTGTCAAAAAGTGTGTCATGTTTGTGGAATGGACAGTAGCTTGTGTCGAGGAATTCTCAGCGATAGGATTACATTAAGATGAATGTGATTTTAACAAATGTGTTGTTTCCAGAGATTTCCTTTAATAGGGAATATGTGTGTACAAAATGTATGCTTTAGTAGATGTTGGCTTATTTAAGAGCAGATCACTGCCATTCATGCTGAAAAGGTGTAGGAATACGATCGAAGATGCTAGCCTTGCTATGTGAAATAACCAGTCTGCAACAGTTAGTTGTGGAACGGACTATATATGGATATGGAACTGCTTTTCTGAAGCAACCAGCAAAGCCAGCACACCAGCTGCCAAAGCGTTATACTCGGTCAGTGCAGATCCACTCTAGAATGAATAGGTTTTTTCCATTGTTTTTGAAATAGAAGAGATACTGTTGATGTAAGTATTTCAAATAAAATGATATCCCAAAATGGTTCAAATTTTGTTCTAAATGTTATTTCAGGTACTGTTTCTATTTCAATCAGAGAGAAGGCCTCGCCCATTGTTTTCACTAGTGTGTGTGTGTGTGTGTGTGTGTGTTTGTGTGTGTGTGTGTGTGTGTGTGTCTGTGTGTGTGCGTGCATGTGTGTGTGTGCGTGTGTGCATGCGTGTGAGTGCGTGTGTGTGTGTGTGTGTGTGCGTGTGTGCATGCGTGCGTGCGTGTGAGTGCGTGTGTGCGTGCGTGCGTGTGTGTGTTTGTGTGTGTGTGTGTGCGTGTGAGGCGGAGTTGCTGGTTGGGAGTTAGTGTTAGGGTGCGATGTGTCTTTAAATGTGAACAGGTGTTAACGTGAAGGCTGTCCCTGTGGTCAGCAGCTAAAAACAGTCTAGGGCCCCTCCCTCAGCTGGGTTATATTAGTGTAACACATGTAAAACCTGTTGACATCACATTTAGTTTATGAAAGAGAACTTGGTCATAGTCACTAACTAAGCAACGTTATTTTTTAAGGATCTAAAAACCATGTTAGACAATGTGTTAAACTCTTAAACTCTGTCATCTCACTGAGTGTACGATAGCACGTTCAAATAGAAGATTCTTCAATAGAAGAAGATTCGTGAATACATAGATTCTTAAATATATTGATTACTGAACTACTTCAGAGTATAAACAACCTTTCCTGGACATGAGCCCCAGACACAAGTATGATCCCAGTGTGTGTGTGTGTGTGTGTGGGTGTGTTTGGTGTGTGTGAGTGTGTGTGTGTGTTTGGTGTGTGCATGTGTGTGTTTGGTGTGTGTGTGTGTGTTTGGTGTGTGTGTGTGTGTTTGGTGTGTGTGTGTGTGTTTGGTGTGTGTGTGTTTGATGTGTGTGTGCGTGTGTGTTTGGTGTGTGTGTGCGTGTGTGTTTGGTGTGTGCGTGTGTGTGTCTTTGGTGTGTGTCAGTGTGTGTGTGTGTGTGTGTGTGTGTGTGTGTGTTTGGTGTGTGTGTGTGTGTGCGTGTGTGTTTGGTGTGTGTGTGTGTGTATGTGTGTGTGTGTGTGTGTGTGTGTGTGTGTGTTTGTGTTTGGTGTGTGTGTCGGCCTGTCTGGCTGTAAGTTGATATTATCTCTGTACATAGGCCAATCAGCTTGGACTCTCTTGAAAGAGGCGTGACAGGGACCTACAAACACACACATACACACACAAACACACACACACACACACACACACACACACACACACACTGAGCGAGCTAGAGAGCGTGTTTCACTGGGCAGTGAGTTGACAGGCAGAGCTACAGAGGGAGTCCCTCTAGAGCAGGAGGAACCGGTCAGGTTAAGAACACATCACAAGGTGCAGCTTCCTAAAAGAGAGAGGACATAGAAGAAGAAGAAGAAGAAGAAGAAGAAGAAGAAGAAGAAGAAGAAGAAGAAGAAGAAGAAGAAGAAGAAGGAGAAGAAGAAGAAGAGGGGTGAGAGGAGAAGAGGGGTGAGAGAAGAGGGGGGGAGAGACAGAATGCCACAGAACGTGGTGCTGGAGGGAGGGGCTCCCTGGGGCTTCAGAATAACAGGTGGAAAGGAGAACAATCAGCCTATCAGCATCGGGAGGGTGAGTGACCACAGGACCGCCGTGGGAAGCACGACTCCAGTCTGAACGTGTTTGTTGGAGAGAGAGGGGGCAGGGGGGGAGCATGGGGCTGCAGCGAGTCAAATGCTCCAGCAGTGATATCATCATGCTTATGATAGCTTTATAAGATCATGCTTATACTGAGAGACACACACACACACACACACACACACACACACACACACACACACACACACACACACACACACACACACACACACACACACACACACACACACACACGTTTCCGAACACCAGTCTGTGTTGTTACCTCTAGGTGGCGCCTCCGTAGAGGTTGATTTCTTGCTCGCTGAATTAGAAAAATAACATGTGTTTTTTGTAGTGTTTTTTTTTGTGCTGATGGAGTTGCAGAACTCTTAGCTCTTATGTTTCTCAGGTAACGCCGGGGGGAAAGGCCTCATTGGCCAACCTGTGCCGTGGTGATGTCATCCTCGCTATTGGAGGCGTGGCCACAGACGCCATGACTCTTTCTGAGGGCCAGAACGCCATCCTAAGCTCCACCCAGCAGCTCTGTTTCAAAATAGAAAGGTCAATACACACTGTGTACAGGGATATAATCATCAGGATATATAACAGGGATCTGATCATAGGGATCTGATCGTAAGGATATATAACAGAGATCTGATCATTAGGATATATAATAGGGATCTGATCATAAGCATATATAACAGGGATCTGATCATAGGGATCTGATCGTGAGGATATATAACAGGGATCTCATCATTAGGATATATAACAGGGATCTGATCATAAGCATATATAACAGGGATCTGATCATAAGGATATATAACAGGGATCTGATCATAAGGATATATAACAGGGATCTGATCATTAGGATATATAACAGGGGTCTGATCATTAGGATATATAACAGGGATCTGATCATTAGGACATATAACAGGGATCTGATCATTAGGATATATAACAGGGATCTGATCATAAGGATATATAACAGGGATTTGATCATAAGGATATATAACAGGGATCTGATCAGACCAACTGTCTGCTAGTTGGTCTGGACTGATGATAAATCATTATTCCTTATGTACTGTTAATGTAATGTGTATTAAGTGTAATAAGTGTGTAAGGAGTGCTTGTCTTTGTGTGTGCGTACAGACCGGAGACCAGACTGTGGTCCCCTCAGATGGAGCCTTTCAGAGTCAACCTGCAGGCCGATGAAAAGGTACAAATATCACGCATACAAGAAGTCTACAGAAACAACATGAACTAATGAAGAGTGACCCTGAGGGTCAGTTGAGATGGAAGGGGTTTGTGAGGAGGTTTTACTGATGATGCACAGAGATCATAGATCAGTTCCCATCTTGGCTGCTGTGTGATTTTTAGAACAACATGTTTGTGGATGTCGTACCACATTTCCATTTGCTTGATGCATTTGACCCTACAATGTAATTCATACAATCTAGGATATCTCCCCCGCCTCAAAGCCATCTGACAATGGATTAAAGATAAATATAGAATAAATATTTGATATTATTATTATATTACAAGAAACTGATAAATGGATTATAAAGAATGTTGTCAACAATCTCTGGTAATTTCTAGCTCCCTATGGTGAGGTTAACGCCTGTCTGTCTGTCTGTCTGTCTGTCTGTCTGTCTGTCTGTCTGTCTGTCTGTCTGTCTGTCTGTCTGTCTGTCTGTCTGTCTGTCTGTCCTCTTCTCCTCCTCCAGGAGCTTGGACACTTTGAGCACAAATTCAACGTTCGGCCGCGGCCTTTCGGAACGGCGCCAGCGGTGGCATCCATGGAAACCATTGACGACAACAACAACAGTATGTTTACATCGATTCAGAAGTGGAATACTTCCTAATAATAATGAATATTATTATTATTGTTTTCATTACTTTTATTATTATTACTATAAATACAATTAATTAATAATGCGTATTCATTCTAACCCCTAAATGGGAGTGTTGATGATGTGTTGGTGTGCAGGTGTCAGCCGCCCTGCCACCAGACACGTGACTGCTCCGCGAAGCAGACCTCCGCCTCCGGCTGCTAAGTTACAGAAGCTCCCTCTCTGTGATGTCTGTGGAAAAGGGATCATGTAAGGATGAACATGATACTAAATGTACAGATCATAAACAAGCCTATGCTAAACCCTGACCAGTCGGATCAGTCTGCCCAACATGTCGCCCATCACATATTTAACTGGTGCTATAGTCGATCGGATTTCACGTTTAGCATCTCTGAATGAAAGCACTCTACATTCTAGAACTGTCCTGTCTGCCCAGTGCTTTTGTTTTAACACATTACCAAGATTACATAATGAGTTCTGATTGGTCAGTCTGCAGACTGACCAATCAGACCAATCAGAGCGGTTCGTTGAGTTCATCCATCCAGTTGAAGCAGACCAGTGTCTGTCAGTCCAACCAGTGAAACCATTAGCCCACCACTGGCTGTCCGTCCAACCAGTGAAACCATTAGCCCACCACTGGCTGTCAGTCCAACCAGTGAAACCATTAGCCCACCAGTGGCTGTCAGTCCAACCAGTGAAACCATTAGCCCACCAGTGGCTGTCAGTCCAACCAGTGAAACCATTAGCCCACCAGTGGCTGTCAGTCCAACCAGTGAAACCATTAGCCCACCACTGGCTGTCAGTCCAACCAGTGAAACCATTAGCCTACCACAGGCTGTCAGTCCAACTAACCACTATGTTCAGTTATAGCTCTCAATTGTAATGGCTCCCAGTGATCCCATTAGCCACAGGAAGGGCCATACTGGTCAGCAGAACCTGGAACTGAACCCACTGGGGGAGGCTCCTCCCCTGATGTGGGGGCTCAGAGCGGGCTAGGAGGAGCAGGTGGGGGTCAAGGCTCTCATCCAATGCTGCGTTCCAGAGGGTCCCGTCACCTCATTTGATTTCTAATCCCAGTTGGTCTCATGGGCTTTACAGGCCATATATTATGGCACCCTGAAAGGCTCCTCATACTGACAACACACTAAGGAAGAACTCCCTGAATCGGACAGGAGCACAAAAGAGATTCTCAGAGTTCAATCGATGCCCGCCATGGGGAGACATGCTGTCAGCCAACGATGTTGAGGCTTCAGACAAAACAAAGTTCAGAGTCGGTGACAGCTAACTTTGATAGGTTCAAATGTTTGGACGCATGAAGTCTGAATGGACTCATGATGGATCCGTTGGCGGACTCCAGTGGTGACGAAGAGCTCCTGAGGTAGAGTTTGGTAATGGATCGTTCCAGTAAGCCTCAAGGAGGTTCTGGAAAACCGCTTAGTACGCGACTAATGCACTCCAACCCTTGGAGATTGTCGTTTCCACAATTCAGCAACCCAGCATGTTGAGCTGTTGTGTAAAAGCAGATCCAGAGACAGGTCTTTATAACCAGAGAGGGTTAGATATTAGGTTAGACAGTCAAACCCAGAAGCTTTGGTCTGGGAGGCCAACCTTCAGCCAACATGGACGCTAGGTCTGATGGTTGTGTCACTAATGAGCTGAAGCATCATATTAAACATGGGTTCTGCTTTTAAAAGACGAATATGTTCATTCATATATATATATATATATATATATATACATATCATATGTATATGCATAAAAACATGATATATTCATATCATATCTGTATATATAGATTATAAGTATAAACATATATACCTATGTATATACATATTATAAATTCTCATACATACACATGCATATAAACATACATATCAGCAAACACACATAGAAACACAACACAAGCTGATAGCAGTCAAAGTTCATCATACAGTCTGAGGCCCTTGAAGAAGACATTGTGACTTTTGGAGCGACGCCCACCACCATACAGAGCTGTGGCAGCCAGGCCAACCGCTGTGGAGTAAACCATACACACATAACACTGGGAATGGACATGAAAATGAATGCCTAACTAATGAGTTAATGCTTAACAAAAGTTCAAATCAACTGAGAGCACACGTCAGCAGACACAACGTTTGTGTCTGTGTTTACAAAGAGCGAAGTACAAGTTTACAAAGAGAGAAGTGTATTCGCTCATCCATCTTGTGTCCATCGCAGCGGCCCGGTGGTCCACGCAGGAGAGAAGTGGCGCCACCCCGCGTGTTTCCTGTGTGCGTTCTGTGGGACGGAGCTGAAGCACCGAGGCTACTACCTCATCGAGGGAGAGCTCTACTGCCAGGAGCATGCCTCTGGGCACGCTCAGGAGGACCGCTAGTCCGCAGGCTAACGGAGGACCGCTAGCCCACAGGCTAACCCACAGGAGGACCGCTGGCCCGCAGGCTAACTGAGGACCGCTAGCCCGCAGGCTAACCGAGGACCGCTAGCCCGCAGGCTAACCTGCAGACTAACCCACAGGCTAATGGAGGACCGCTAGCCCCACAGGCTAAAGGGGGACCGCTAGCCTGCAGGCTAACCCGCAGGCTAACGGAGGACCGCTTACCCACAGGCTAACCCTCAGGAGGACCGCTAACCCGCAGGCTAACGGAGGACCGCTAGCCCCGCAGGCTAACAGAGGTCCGCTAACTCACAGGCTAACCCTCAGGAGGACCGCTAACCCAACAGGCTAACCCAGCAGGCTAACCCACAGGCTAAAGGAGGACCGCTTAACCCTCAGGAACTCCCTTTATTAGCAGACACACACACACCCACACACACACACACACACACACACGCACACACACAGACAAACAAACACACACACACACACAACCTCACACACAAACACACACACAAACACACACACACACACACACAGACCACAGAAACACACACAAACACAAACAGACACACCCACACCCACAAACACGCACATACAGACACACAAACACACAAATCGCTACTACTAAACATTTGAGAAGATGTAACTTTTTACTTTATTGCACCACAACTACACTGAAGTATGTCTTAAGTATGTACAACATTTTGTTCAATGTTTTGGAATTTGACATTAAAACACCAACTGTACTGTCAAACACAGACAAATATTTTTAAGAATGACAATGAATGCAGCAATTTCTTCTTCAATCCTGGTTGATTGTTGGTCTGTAGAGGTGCATGCCACTGTATCAATGTCTCCAAGGTAATCAAAACATTGTATCACGCAGTACAGTTA
Source organism: Pollachius pollachius (assembly GCF_949987615.1). Classification (NCBI taxonomy): domain Eukaryota; kingdom Metazoa; phylum Chordata; class Actinopteri; order Gadiformes; family Gadidae; genus Pollachius; species Pollachius pollachius. Next base: position 55,843 of record NW_027641144.1, read on the forward strand.
CAGAATGGGTTTGACAATACTTAATGGAGAAGAACTGCCTCTACGGTCTCTCAGTGATATAGGTAGCAGGAAGGTATGGGGGATGAATATAGGATACCGGCATTATTCTCTTTGATCGATACGGAGAGTCAACAACATGTTCATCACTGACCAACCAACTCTTTTCCATTTTACAATAAAATCCAAATGTTTTTCTTACTTTACTCTGAGTGGTATTTGGCTATATACTAAAAACATCAACAAGCAAAATGCAATAAAAATAAGATCATCTGCTCAACAAGTCAACAGGGAACAGTTGGCCATAACAGCAAATGATGATCTGAGTGATCCCATGTGTCGGACCACTCTAGTAAAGAATAACCAACAGATATTCCCATGTTTCGGACCACTCTAGTAAAGAATAACCAACAGATATTCCCATGTGTCGGACCACTCTAGTAAAGAATAACCAACAGATATTCCCATGTTTCGGACCACTCTAGTAAAGAATAACCAACAGATATTCCCATGTGTCGGACCACTCTAGTAAAGAATAACCAACAGATATTCCCATGTGTCGGACCACTCTAGTAAAGAATAACCAACAGATATTCCCATGTGTCGGACCACTCTAGTAAAGAATAACCAACAGATATTCCCATGTGTCGGACCACTCTAGTAAAGAATAACCAACAGATATTCCCATGTGTCGGACCACTCTAGTAAAGAATAACCAACAGATATTCCCATGTGTCGGACCACTCTAGTAAAGAATAACCAACAGATATTCCCATGTTTCGGACCACTCTAGTAAAGAATAACCAACAGATATTCCCATGTGTCGGACCACTCTAGTAAAGAATAACCAACAGATATTCCCATGTGTTGGACCACTACACTACACTACACTCTGTAGTAAAGAATAACCAACAGATATATGTTTTCCTCTTACGTTCTCTATGGTCCAAATGTGGTAAGGGGCCCCGGCAAAAGAGTCAAGCCCTGTTGCCCAGCATCACATGCATAAGGTCCATCAGACGGTCATAATGGGGGGGAGGGGGGCGGAATAGTTGGAGGAGTTCACCACTCTGAAACCAAATAAACAACCATACGGATTAAAGTCAAGCAAACTGTGAAAAGGGAAGCAGATAGTGAAGATAACCTCTGCGAAGAGAACCGCAGCCAACCACTGTTTCAGCACCGCCTGCCAAGTGATCTCATTCTTTAGGTCACCACCAATTTGAGGCGATTTGAAAAAACGTTTGGTAACACCATACGTTTGTGTACTTGTTACAGTGTAATTACACTTTTATAAGCATTGTAACAACCTGTTCCATTATGTTCTTAATGTTTATGGAACAATGCTGTAGAACAGTAGCCACACATTTATGTGTTATCACATATGAAGTACATGCTATTCCATGTGGTTTGATTGCTTATCACTCTGTATTCTTATTACACTTTAACATGGACACCGTAATGCAAATTGTAACCAAGCATTTGCACCCGAGGCTCTGAGTCTGAATGGACGTGCTTGGTTACTTTATACATCATCTAATCTATTCATGAGTAGATCTATCCCTTGTCATAAATACATGGCCTGTAAAGTCCATTGACACTGTAGCTTGGATTAATGGCTATACAAGTCAAATGGACTTCATTAACTGTACTATTTAGACCAAAGAAATGGGAAGAAGAGAGACTGCTGACCAACCTGTTGACATTCAGGGTTATGATGCTCTTGACAGGGGAGCTCTTGGGACCAGGAGCTGGCCAAAACGTTGGGTGCCCAGGGTTCGCCTGTTTGGGTCGGCCAGGCGTGTAGGGGTCAGCCGAATGGGACGGGTAGAGGTCAAAGGTCCCCGCCTTCATGCCCCCTATCTGACAGTTACAGACACTCTCTTTAGCACGCTGGTATCATATGAAATGAGAGTCAAAGACATCCACCCCTCTATCCACATCGCTCATCCATTACCTGCTTGGTAGGGGAGGAAGGTTTGAATGGAACTGAGAATTGTTTTGTTGCAGGGAGTGGCTTCTGCGCCGGTGGGAGGGGCTTGTTGCTAAAGTATGGGTTGTCATGGAAATAGTCTTTGGGGTGGAGGTGGAGTTTAAAGGGACCGCTCTTGAACTTTGAACGGTTTGTTGCTGTCTCACTCTGCAACATACAGGAAACACAATAAGCACCATATAACATATTCAGTGTCATTGTCATGTCTGAAGTCTGACAGCTGCTCCTTCCTACAGCTCATAAGAAGGTTCCAGGTCCATGGGATCACTGCAGTGTTAAAATACCTTTGAACTAGATGACAAACCCTGCCCCTTAATAGCAGTAATTTAGCAGTATCTGCTAAATTACTAAATAATAAACAAAATTGTAAAGCCTAAATGCAAGTTCAGATACACATCATGGTAAACTGATGACAGCCCAACTGAAACATTTCAGTCAAGAAAGCTCAATACAATGGACTAGGGCGCAGTCGGGAATCTGCAGGCCCAAAACACGGAGAAAACCTTCAGGATCGGTACTCAATCATCATTGCTTTGGAAAAATAACAAAAAGTATTAAAATGTTTGTTTTTTTATCTATACACTTTTAATGGCACCAACTAGTGTGTGGGGTGAGGCTCATTCTATCACAAGAAGGTTTATATATCATATATATATTATATATATATATGATATATATTATGTATATATGAAGCGGACACAGAGAGGATGAAGACATGAGGCCGTGCTCCCCTGATCGGGACAACATGTGTTCCCTTCTGTCCCCGTCCCCATGGTAACCCCGTTCCACGGGCCATCTCCAGAGATGCTTGACTCTTCTTTAACAGCGTAACAGCGGACCGAGGCTGATCCCGGTTGGATCGGAGGGTCTGTACCTGCAGGAGCTCCTTGGCTCGGTCGTAGCGGTCGGGGGTGTACAGCTCCGTCTTGGACAGGGTGACGTTGGGATAGCTGGAGGAAGGGACAGGTTGAAGGTTTGAACTCAGAGGTCAGTCAACGAGCTTCTGAACAACGGCCTGGAGGCCATGGCCGCAGACCTGGAGCCGGCGCCCTTCTTGGGAGGGGAGGTGTAGATGTTGCGCCCGGGAGAGGGGAGGCCCTTCTTGGGGATGGCCTGGGTGCTCATGGCCTTCATGGGCCCCGACAGAGTCCCGTAGTAACTGCCCGAACCACAGCTGAGAGGGAGGAGGTAAGGTAAGACCAACCAACCTGGCTGTTGAGTAACTCACGGACGGACCATGTCATTTTATGGGATTCCATCCTTAAACGTTTACAGACAGCACAGACTGTTCCCAAGCTGTTGAGGTGTTGGTTCTCACGTTTGCTTGGGGCCGTCGCTGGGCAGGAACAGCGCGCCCACGCGCCTCCGGGCCTCCTGGAGGCGCTGCTGCCGCGCCCTCTTCAGCGGCTCGTTCAGCGCCTCGCTCTCGAAGATCCGCTGGAAGGTGGTTTCAAAGAAGCCGCTTTGCAGCGAGCTGCTCAGCCGCGGCCCCCCCGTCTGCATCTGACGGCCCTGCCCTGCCGCCTCGTTGAAGGGTCCTGGGGCGGGGGTCTGGGTTAGGGTTATCCTAATGTGGGACCACTGATCTGTGGATCACAGCCCTTCATGGCTGATGTCTTTGGATTATTAAAATGTTTGAGCTTACAATCCAATTGTATCGATGATGGAATGTTTGTTGTTAAGATTAGCAGTCCATTATAAAGGGATCTCGGTTTATGAATACCATTAGATTTAGTTTAGAGGAAGTCTGTAGTCTCATGAGAATACATCTCAAGAACAATGTTCTCTGAATATATAAGAATATATATAGATTCAGCCGAACCAGAAGGAGTGTGATTCGAGCTGATTCTGCTCGGCCACAGGCTTCTCTTACTTTTCATTGAAGAATTTATTTTTTAATTGCTATTTTAATGCTATATTGCTGATTATTCTGACTGATAATTCTAAAACTAGTTGTCAACCTATAGTACAAACCCATATAACACGTTAAGAAGATAATACATCATGTAAGTCGCTTTGGATAAAAGCGTCTGCTAAATGCCCTAAATGTAAATGTAAATGTAATGTAGATGATTCTCCATTTCAAATAATTTGCAATCTATAGCAATTCAAAATGATCTGGTTTATTTTCTATATTTATTAAATACCTGTTTAATGTTAAGCATTGAAAGATTTGAAATTGCTCGGGAGATCGATCCACTTACTGTATCTGGCCGGGACGTACTTATCTCCGATGGATACATAGCCCATCTCCTGAAACACTCCCACACGCTCCATGTCACTCTTTCCCTCTCCAGCCGGCATTGTTATGCTACACACAGACACGCACACACACAAGCACACACGCACGCACGCACACATGCACGCACACACAAACACACGCACACACGCACACACACACACACACACACACACACACACGCACACACATTGTTATTATTACTATTATAATTTTCCTTTGCATTCTACCAAACTTGCATGCGACTGTGTATCTGTAAACTGTTTAATATTCCTGCTAAGATATCAACAACAGTGGATAAGGAGATAAAAGTTGGATTCTATTTCTTTAGAACACAATGCTTAGAAACACAGCGGAACATATTGCTAACATATAGAAACACGAACACTAACTAGTCATAGTTAACAAAAGACAAGCCTATCAAACAGCAGAGAATGGCCCACCTGTGGTCTGCCGCACAGTCCGCCTCTAAGCTGTTCAGTAACCTGATCTCTCCACTTTAATGGAATAAACTCTTGATTAATCGATAAACCGCCACTAACAGTGTGTTGTTCTGCGTCTGTCTACTGAACGGCCCAACAGTAACCTGGCAGAGAGTAACCTTGGATACCACATGACAGACCTGAGAACAGCCTGCAGCCATGGGCCCGGTCTGTAACCATGGTAACCTCGGAGCAGCTTGAAATAAGAGATGTTTCAGTTGGCCAGAAGTATTCAAACATTCAAAATGTTTTGGATGAATTCTAACTTTAGAAATTTAACTCAGGTTAACATATTACTTGACTCGATGTGTTTAGGAAGGCTGTTTATAATGTGCGGCAAACAAACAAACTAACTAACAAACCTAATCACATATAAACACAAACACATTAACACAAATACTTGAACAAAAATAGGAACACAAAAAATATATTATATACCGGTATATTTCATTATAGTCTGGCTTCTGCACCAATGCTGCTTCTTTTAAACTGTACAATGATATTCTAATGAATATTTACACAGTAGTGCTTTCTAGTGATCATATTCTGAATTCGTGCTCAAAGAGACTACTTTTATCTTATACTATATTTGACCCTTTATTATAATAAACTCTGAAAAAGAAAGAGAGCATAATCAAGCCCCTCTCATTTTGATCAGCACCCAACCCAGCAGGCGTTCTGTTGAGTGTGGAGCCTGTCTGAGCAGCAGTTCTCTATGGTTCTGCAGTTCTAATGGGTCCTTTTTGACAACATAAACAATCAGCCTATGCTGTCTCTCATACTGGTGGTGGTTAGTGAGGTCCTCCCCTTCACTGTTAAGCGTCTTTGAGTGTCTAGAAAAGCGCTATATAAATTCAATCCATTATTATTATTATTAGGTTGGAGGCTGATTCATGACATTTCTCTGCGTAACATATCAAAGTAAAGTTTGTCGGTATGCAGATATAGCTATAGAATACATGTTTTAAATCAATTCATAAATACTCATATAAATTTTCACCAAGCTTTAAAAAACAATGTAAATGTAATAAAGCATATTAAACATAGGTATTATCCGTTTTCATTATTTTGACAAAGCAATGATTGCAAGGTTATCAGGTGTAACACATGTAAGTTATTTGATCAAATTAAAGATAAATGAATCACTTGTCTGCATTGCTGCCGTCGCAGTGGCTTAGTGTAACGTGAGCGTTTGGCTGAACCCAAGTGCACAGACGGGCGAAGAGCGTGGAACAGTGTCAATCGTTTATTCGGATTCAGGATCGGCAGGCAGGATAGTCAGACAGGCGGGGATCAGGAGCAGGCAGGGTAGTCGGACAGGCGGGGATCAGGAGCAGGCAGGGTAGTCAGACAGGCGGGGATCAGGAACCGGCAGAATAGTCACAGGCGGGGATCAGGAGCAGGCAGGATAGTCAGACAGGCGGGGATCAGGAGCAGGCAGGATAGTCAGACAGGCGAGGATCAGAGAGCAGGCAGGATAGGTGGTAGGTCAGGATTCGAATCGCGGGAAAGCACTGTGAAACACAAGAGACAATCTGGCAGGGAATGTTTGGGAGGAAAGGACTGATATAGGGGAAACACAGTTGAAGGTGGTTGGGTTAATTGGGAGTGATCAGGGTGGCAGGCAGGTGAATTGGAAAACCAGGGGCGGATCATGACAGCTTAGTGCTTTATACTACCTTCATCCATTCACAATGTCAGTTATTTTTCAGCTAGCAGTATTAAAAACAAATGAATCTGAATAGATACATCTGTACATCTCCTCTATAAAAAGTAAGAGACAAGGCAGGCCTGAACCGCTGACACGAAACCTTATGCAAGAAAAGGCTCAATCCATCTCAGATGTGACCATCCTGGCTACAGACCTGGTTCATCACTGTGAGGCTGGTTCATCACTGTGAGGGCTGGTTCATCACTGTGAGGCTGGTTCATCACTGTGAGGCTGGTTCATCACTGTGAGGGCTGGTTCATCACTGCGAGGCTGGTTCATCACCGTGAGGGCTGGTTCATCACTGTGAGGCTGGTTCATCACTGTGAGGCTGGTTCATTCACTGTGAAGGCTGGTTCATTCACTGTGAAGGCTGGTTCATTCACTGTGAGGGCTGGTTCACTGTAAGGGCTGGTTCATCAATGTGTTGGCTGGTTCATCACTGTGAGGCTGATTCATCACCGTGAGGGCTGGTTCATCACTGTGAGGCTGGTTCATCACTGTGAGGCTAGTTCATCACTGTGAGGGCTGGTTCATTCACTGTGAAGGCTGGTTCACTGTGAGGGCTGGTTCATCACTGTGAGGCTGGTTCATCACCGTGAGGGCTGGTTCATCACTGTGAGGCTGGTTCATCACTGTGAGGCTGGTTCATTCACTGTGAAGGCTAGTTCACTGTGAGGGCTGGTTCACTGTGAGGGCTGGTTCACCGTGAGGGCTGGTTCACTGTGAGGCTGGTTCATCACTGTGAGGCTGGTTCATCACTGTGAGGCTGGTTCATCACTGTGAGGGCTGGTTCATTCACTGTGAGGCTGGTTCATCACTGTGAGGCTGGTTCATCACTGTGAGGCTGGTTCATCACCGTGAGGGCTGGTTCATCACTGTGAGGCTGGTTCACTGTGAGGGCTGGTTCATTCACTGTGAGGCTGGTTCATCACTGTGAGGGCTGGTTCATCACTGTGAGGCTGGTTCATCACCGTGAGGGCTGGTTCATCACTGTGAGGCTGGTTCATCACCGTGAGGGCTGGTTCATCACTGTGAGGCTGGTTCTTGAGGGCTGGTTCTTTCATTCCATTCACTCGCTTTGCAAGAACCTTTCTCAGCGTGTCACTTTGAGCGGTCGTAGGCTAAACTGAGCTGCAGCCAAGTGGACGACCACCAGGGGGTCTGAAGCGGGCCCCTGGGGAGACTGCCCCAGGGGCCCCGGCTGCTGCGTGTCACTGCTGAAGGGGGAGGGGGTGCAGTGTGTGTGTGTGTGTGTGTGTGTGTGTGTGTGTGTTTGTGTGGGCGTGTCTGCGTGTTGGGGACACACATTGATGTCAGACTCAAAATGAGTTTGATCCTTCAGCCAATAGCTGGTTGTACTTATGCTGTCTCCATCCATCCTGGAGGACTTCCACAACATGAACAAAGCAAGGCAAAAGAACAAACTAAAGGCATGCAGACATTTTAAATGAATTCATATGCAACAGATACTTGAGTAAATAATTTTGATGCTTTAGCCGAAAGACTCATGGGAGGACTCAGAAGACCTTCGGAAACCTTCTCCTGCCTCTTATTTTCCACTTGTTCTTAACTGGCAGTGTGGGTCAGGGCCATGTGCACACAGACACACATGTTTGTGTGTATGTCTATGTTGTGTGTGTCTGTGTGTGTCTGTGTGTATGTCTGTGTGTGTCTGTGTGTGTGTCTGTGTGTGTGTGTGTATCTCCACAGTCAGCCAGGTCATTCTCAGCCCTGTTGGAGCCGGCTCAAACCCCATCTGACTGATCTCCACAGAACAGAAGGACGATGTCCTGGAGATGGTCATCCTCCTCCACCTTGTGCTCAGTGAGCCCAACCATCCACCGGCTCCAGGGGCCCGCAGTGGTCTGGTAGGACAGAGGGCGTGGTCCGGTAGGACAGAGGGCGTGGTCCGGTAGGAGAGAGGGCGTGGTCTTGCTGTAGGACAGAGGGCGTGGTCCGGTAGGACAGAGGGTGTGGTCCGATAGGACAGAGGGCGTGGTCTTGCTGTAGGACAGAGGGCGTGGTCCGGTACGACAGAGGGCGTGGTCTTGCTGTAGGACAGAGGGCGTGGTCCGGTAGGACAGAGGGCGTGGTCTTGCTGTAGGACAGAGGGCGTGGTCTTGCAGTAGGACAGAGGGCGTGGTCTTGCTGTAGGACAGAGGGCGTGGTCTTGCTATAGGACAGAGGGCGTGGTCTTGCTGTAGGACAAAGGGGCGTGGTCTTGCTGTAGGACAGAGGGCGTGGTCCAGTAGGACAGAGAGCGTGGTCTTGCTGTAGGGCAGAGGGCGTGGTCTTGCTGTAGGACAGAGGGCGTGGTCCGGTAGGACAGAGGGCGTGGTCTTGCTGTAGGACAGAGGGCGTGGTCTTGCTATAGGACAGAGGGCGCGGTCCGGTAGGACAGAGGGTGTGGTCCGGTAGGACAGAGGGCGTGGTCTTGCTGTAGGACAGAGGGCGTGGTCCGGTAGGACAGAGGGCGTGGTCTTGCTGTAGGACAGAGGGCGTGGTCCGGTAGGACAGAGGGTGTGGTCCGGTAGGACAGAGGGCGTGGTCTTGCTGTAGGACAGAGGGCGTGGTCCGGTAGGACAGAGGGCGTGGTCTTGCTGTAGGACAGAGGGCGTGGTCCGGTAGGACAGAGGGCGTGGTCTTGCTGTAGGACAGAGGGCGTGGTCTTAGAGTAGGACAGAGGGCGTGGTCTTGCTGTAGGACAGAGGGCGTGGTCTTGCTGTAGGACAGAGGGCGTGGTCTTGCTATAGGACAGAGGGCGTGGTCTTGCTGTAGGACAAAGGGGCGTGGTCTTGCTGTAGGACAGAGGGCGTGGTCCAGTAGGACAGAGAGCGTGGTCTTGCTGTAGGACAGAGGGCGTGGTCTTGCTGTAGGACAGAGGGCGTGGTCCAGTAGGATAGAGGGCGTGGTCCGGTAGGACAGAGGGCGTGGTCTTGCTGTAGGACAGAGGGCGCGGTCTTGCTGTAGGACAAAGGGGCGTGGTCTTGCTGTAGGACAGAGGGCGTGGTCCAGTAGGACAGAGGGAGTGGTCTTGCTGTAGGATAGAGGGCGTGGTCTTGCTGTAGGACAGAGGGCGTGGTTCGGTAGGACAGAGGGCGTGGTCCGGTCGGACAGAGGGCGTGGTCTTGCTGTAGGACAGAGGGCGTGGTCCGGTAGGACAGAGGGCGTGGTCTTGCTGTAAGCCGGAGGGCGTGGTCCGGTAGGACAGCGGGTGTGGTCTTGCTGTAGGACAGAGGGCGTGGTCCAGTAGGACAGAGGGCGTGGTCCGGTAGGACAGAGGGCGTGGTCTTGCTGTAGGACAGAGGGCGTGGTCCAGTAGGACAGAGGGCGTGGTCCGGTAGGACAGAGGGCGTGGTCTTGCTGTAGGACAGAGGGCGTGGTCCGGTAGGACAGAGGGTGTGGTCCGGTAGGACAGAGGGCGTGTTCTTGCTGTAGAACAGAGGGCGTGGTCTTGCTGTAGGACAGAGGGCGTGGTCTTGCTATAGGACAGAGGGCGTGGTCTTGCTGTAGGACAGAGGGCGTGGTCTTGCTGTAGGACAGAGGGCGTGGTCCGGTAGGACAGAGGGCGTGGTCTTGCTGTAGGACAGAGGGCGTGGTCTTGCTGTAGGACAGAGGGCGTGGTCCAGTAGGACAGAGGGCGTGGTCTTGCTGTAGGACAGAGGGCGTGGTCCAGTAGGACAGAGGGCGTGGTCTTGCTGTAGGACAGAGGGCGTGGTCTTGCTGTAGGACAGAGGGCGTGGTCTTGCTGTAGGACAGAGGGCGTGGTCCGGTAGGACAGAGGGCGTGGTCTTGCTGTAGGACAGAGGGCGTGATCTTGCTGTAGGACAGAGGGCGTGGTCCGGTAGGACAGAGGGCGTGGTCTTGCTGTAGGATAGAGGGCGTGGTCTTGCTGTAGGACAGATGGCGTGGTCTTGTTGTAGGACAGAGGGCGTGGTCCGGTAGGATAGAGGGTGTGGTGTTGCTGTAGGACAGAGGGCGTGGTCTTGCTGTATGACAGAGGGCGTGGTCTTGCTGTATGACAGAGGGCGTGGTCTTGCTGTAGGACAGAGGGCGTGGTCCGGTAGGACAGAGGGCGTGGTCTTGCTGTAGGACAGAGGGCGTTGTCTTGCTGTATTTCAGCGAGTGGATTCCTCACTGGATTCATTCAGAGCAGGACCAACCTTATGTGAACATAGTGACCTGGCTCGATGGCTGCAGCTGACACAAAACTATTAATAAATTAATAAATTAATAAATATATAAATGTATCCTTATTCGGGCGCGAATAAGGACCACCGGAATCTAGTTAGAGGAAGTTCACTTTGTTCATGATATCCTCATGAATTATGAACACATGTCTGCGGAAAAGTGTACTTTCTAGATTTTTTTCAGGCGCACAATTACTAAATCTTATGCTTATAACAAAGGTTACCTTTACCTACTCCAAATGATATCTACAAAATGTAGATCAAACTCATTTATTTGTACTTGACCAATTATTAAAAGTTTGACATGTGCCAAAACAACTGACTGATAAAAAAAAAACTGAAGCCTGTCCTAAAGCAAAGGAAAGAAGATTCAGAACAATATAATTACCTTAGCATTTGTGCTGACAAAAAGGAAACTGAATGTTTTAAAAAGCCAAACCATAAAAAACCTTTTGCAAATGTTTTTCATTCTTTTAAAAGGAATAGTCCAAATATTTGACAAAGGGCATATTGAACTGCAGACAGTTGTCGACAAAAAAAAATTGTCACACTGGTAGCCAAATAGCAGCCAGGGTACACTTTAATCATTAACTCCATAAACCAATCACAGGACACCATCTGTAAATAATCAGATGAACCCACTAACATTGAAGACACACGAAAAGGATGAAAACCTGGCATAACAAAATCTTCCAACAGCACCCAGGTTCATAGAGTTTGTCACACGCACAATGTTCTAGGAGGAACAGATAACCCACTATTATAGGTCAAACTTTAACATTCAGCATAATAGACCTCTAAGGTTGTGGATGAAAGATGTGATATCAATTAAGCACATGGTTGATAGTTAGTCACATAGATTCAGAAATTCCTGTCTGGATCTCCTGCTTGGTGTGGTTCTCCATGCCCACGTAACAAGTGGTGGCAGCTCAGCTTTCACATGAATACTTTGAACAAGATTGGCCTGCTGGGATGGTTCACTACACAAGGCCTTTAAGGACAGAGGTTCACTGAGACGTTCGCTAAGCACTGTGGGTCAGGTGAAGCATAACTGTACAAATGAAGGGGATAATGCTATGTTAATGTGAGGAGTCTATTCTTGCATCAGCTGATATTAAGGCTGTATTCTCTACTGCTGAAGCCTCTGATTGACCTCAGCCTCCAGTGGTTGAACACCAGCTGCACATCTGCTTTGTGTTCATTTCACTGTGGAACTCAATTCTCAACCAATTAAATCATCATGCAGAGGTGGGAAACATGTTGAAGGGAACAAAGCCTGCCATGTCAAAGAGCTCATGAACAGACTGCAGTGTATTCAGGCGGTAACGATCATATTTGAGCTGATATTTAACCAGATAATCTTTCCAAATCCAAATTCTTAGTAAGGCCACTTTGTTAAAATGTGTTATTCAATGAGAATTTCGTAGGGCAAAAATTGCTTTGTTAACAGAAGACATAGTAAACAAGTTTATTAGAAATGTCTTGAACCTTCTAGACATCGTTATTATTTATTGTGGATTAAACGTTAAAAACAGGGACAGCGTCGTCTTTGCAATGTGAGCTTCACCGAGCTCTCTGCTTATCCTTTAATTGGCTCCTTCCAGCATGGGATTACTTCCTCACACGTGTTAATTGCGTGTTTGTTTACCTTAAGGGGACGAAGTGAAAGCCAGAGTAAACCTTGGTCTATTTCTTCTCCTCTCTGACTACCCTGAATAAGTGAATAAGAACCACAGGAAAACACAGAAGATACGACGATACAATAGAATGTGGATGGAGTAGGATGTACAATTCTTCATATCTCGCATTAGTTACAACAACAAATGTGTGATGTTTTGTGATTCTAACAGAAGGAACTATTTACGAAACAATTAGCCCTTTATGATAAGACAGATGATAATGATAAATACAATTTCTTTAAAAATGACAGAATAACAGCCTGGATTTGCATAGCAGAAATATTTATTTGGTTTCCATTTTAATGTGTGCGTGTGTGTGCGTTGGGTGTGTGCGTCTGTGTTGTGAGCGCATGTGCACATAAGTGTGTGGGGTTTCAATGGACCCGAAGCCTCCTTTAGACTCTAAAGAAGGCTTTGATGACGAGGCTCACAGCCTCACGACGAGGCTGCCTCAGAAGTTTAGAGGCAGCCTCGTCGTGAGGCTGTGAGACTCGTCGTGATGCTGCTGTTCCCCATAGCGAGGGAAATTCCTCCCTATTAGACATAATTATCATTCTTCAATCTGTTTCTACTTTAATAAGGTCTAGGCAGCAATCAGTCTCCACACACACACGTACACATACGCACGCGCGCACACACACACACACACACACACACACACACACACACACACACACACACACACACACACACACAAAATACATACACATGAGGACACACAAACACAGCGAGTCATGTGGTCTTCATTTTCGTGACGTGTGGACGGTTGATGGGTTTGTACCACACAGGGGAGTCTCACGATACCTTAAACATGAAACATATCTAATATCTAATCCCATGATTCCTTTAGCAGAAGGCCTTTCTCCGCAGCTGAAGACTACACGCAGCTGCCCCACAACAGCTTCTAGTACATGGACTCTGATAGTCACAATGCCAACTATTGACCACATGGGGGCGACAGAGGGCCGCAGAGGACTCGGGGCATGATTCCCTGACAAAACGGCGCGTAACAGCGAGGAAGGGCTGTTTTGGGCAATATGGATTTCCTTTACCTTAGTCTACCCGTCCTACAACCTTGAAGGTATACTTTTTCTAAAGAAATATCAAACACAACACATCACTTCGGGATTACAAGACAGCAGTAGGCCTAATTCGAATATGAGGTTTGTGATCGGCACAAAGGTTTTGTGGCTAACTTGTTTTTCACATTAATGGGCCACTGACGTCCAGAAGAGAAACTGCTTCTGACGGATGGTTGCCTGGACCGTTCCATCACCTATCTGGGTTTACTCACTGTGTCTTTGAGGTCGGCCTACACTCTCACTGCTCCAGACGTCCCAGCGCTTGAGGACGGTGTGTGCGCCGTGCCCCGTCTGCGCGCGGTGCCGTGTGTGCACGTTCTCTCTTTGTTTCCCTCCGCCCCGGAAATTAAGAATAAAACCCATCCACCCATTTTGTGGGACCGTATGAGTAGGTATTATCTGGTGAACAGAGATCACCTCTTCAAGGCAATCAACATGTCAATCATTCCTGTGCATTGAAAGTGACAGACGTCATTAGGACGGCGGCTCACATCAAACACAGCTCCCAGTGCCGGGGGGAGGGGGGCCGGGGAGCCAATCAAATACTTCCCTCTGGCTTGAATTATAACACACTGCTCTCAGGAGCCAGACAGGAACTCTGCGTTGAGGCCCTAGTTAACTTTTTACTAGTATGGAGCAGACTTCTCTACCCAGTGCTGCACTTCAGGGATCAGGGTTGTCCTGCTGCAGGACACAGTGGGGTAGTGGCAGGGTTTTAACCCCGCAACCTTAAGACCATCCTGCCCCCCTAACAACAGACCCAATATGATGACAATGGCAAGACATTGTCACGGCGACCGCGGGCGACGGGATGATGGATGCATCTGCCGAGGGGGAAAGAAGACGAGCAAGGAGAAGAGGTTCTGATGAAGAGCGCGGCCAGCAGGGCGAGAGACACCGACCAAAGAGAGAGAGAGAGAGAGAGATGCCCCCCCACCTCCTCTATTCTCTGCCTTTTATGGCCGAGACGCTTTCTATAACTTCAAGTGGGTAATGAGCGCCTGGAGGAGAGAGAGAGAGAGAGAGAGAGAGAGAGAGAGAGAGAGAGGGAGAGAGAGACACACACACGGAGAAAGAGAGAGAGAGAGAGGGATGTGTCTGGTAAGAAGTCAGAGCTGAGATGTGTGATACGGTAATTCATTTAGTCGGTAGCCATGCCCGATGAAATGCCAGTGAGCACACACATACACATACACACACTGGCGCACACACACATACACCCTCATGCACGCACACACACACACAGAAAAACACACACACACATACACACACAGAAAAACACACACACACACACATGCCTACATACACACACAGAGGGAAAGGGGAGTGAATGGAAAGGGAATGCATCTTCAAATATGGTTTCTTTGTTTTCTTGACCTCAGATCTTTTCCTCACCATTCCTCTCCAGTTGCACATCCTCAAAGCCCTAATCCAATTACCAGTAATACAAATAATCAAATGTTATTGGTCCCACTCTGTACGGGGATTCTGGGAGGGTCGTGACATCATAGCAGGGATCAAAGGGACATTAATTGGTTTCATTAACCTCTGACCTCTGCGTGAAGGGGGCTCTTGGATGTGGGTTGGCTCTGGCATCCAACTCTAAAGTTGAAGCAGAGCAACGAGAGGAAAGACCTAATTGGCTCTCGGCTGTTTTGGTAGAACATGGTTAAAAACAACCAGCAGAAGGTTTTGGTTTAGGTCGATTTAAAGGATAACTGCGGTCTTTTTCTTATGCTCTCAATGTTTTTATAATCCGAGTCCTACTGATCAGGATCAAAGCAGGCTGAAGCCCTCAGAATGTCAACCAGCAGATGTCATTTCTGTCACACATAAAAGCTTGTGATTATACCAGAGAAGTCCAGACTAAAGAGCTCAGAACAAATGGAGATGGCTTCCCAAATACTTTGTTTGAAGTGTTAGCACGCAAACAAAATGTTTTCTCAAAATGATCTTCATCAAGTTTGTGACAAAATCAAACTTTGATGACATTATTTGATGGAGACAGTTCCCTGTTTTGCAAATATGTTGGACTATTAGAACCACTGGCCCAATACTGGAATGATTTATTCATTAATATATTAAAATATAGTTCATATTTCTTAAATGTAATATAATTTCCAAAACATCCAACAGCATCTATTTTTAGCCAACTTCACATTGATACTCATCAGAAATAACATATTGAGTTAATATAGGCTCCTTGAGATCCATTAACTCTAAATGATTCATTAACATGAAATGACCATTCCTCCTGACCAACACAAATATGGAGAGAGTTCAGTCTTTGTAGTCGCTCCTCATCAAACCACAGCGGCTTCTAATCCCAGAGCATCAGCCTCCATACAGCGACCGTGACGTGGAGGAGGAAAGGCCGGTTCCTGCCGCCCGGACTCTGTTCTGTCTCCTGTTCTTACTGTCATACTGGCTGTTCCCCTTCTTCATTCGATCGGCTCTGTCCCCTAAACCACAGCAGTTGTGTGGAATCAGTCCCAGCTGTCAGCACTTTGATTTGATTGCAGAATGTGTCAATCAAGCCGGGGTATGTTATACAAATAAAAAAACTAAATAAAATTGTAGTCACTGTCTTACCAACCACCCCCCCCCCAGGTGAACCCCACACATGAGAGCTGGGGTTTATACCTTAGACTGTTTCACTTGTTGAATGTTTAAGGACTGATAAAGGTTGTAGGGTGTGTGTGCAGCACTCTGTGATACACACTGTGATACACGCTGATACACACTTTGATACACACTGATACACACTGTGATACATACTGTGATACACACTGATACACACTGTGATACACACTGTGATACATACTGTGATACATACTGTGATACACACTGATACACACTGTGATACACACTGTGATACACACTGATACACACTGATACAGACTGTGATACAGACTGTGATACACACTGATACAGACTGTGATACACACTGATACAGACTGTGATACACACTGTGATACACACTGATACACACTGATACACACTGTGATACACACTGTGATACACACTGATACACACTGATACACACTGTGATACACACTGTGATACACAGTGATACAGACTGTGATACAGACTGTGATACACACTGATACAGACTGTGACACAGCCTGATACACACTGTGATACACACTGATACACACTGATACACACTGATACAGACTGTGATACAGACTGTGATACACACTGATACAGACTGTGATACAGACTGATACACACTGATAGACACTGATGCACACTGTGATACACACTGTGAAACACATTGTGATATACACAGCAATACACGCTGTAATACACACTGTGATACACACTGCAATACACATTTTGATACACACTTGCGACCAAGAACTTTTCGTGCCATTGTCTTGGCCGGTGTGGGCGACACGGTCAGAGAGAGGAGCGTCCAGATCCCTTTGTTGGCGTGGGCTGCGGAGGTTGTAATTCATCGAAATGCTTCTAGTCTTCCAGGTCCATTCCTCATTGTACTCTCTCTCTCTCTCTCTCTCTCTCAGTCCTAGGTTTAGGTTGGTTCTGCTCCTCTGCTCCTAATGGGGCAGTATGGATGGAATCCAACTATAGAGGGAAGTCAGACAGCGCGACGGAATGAAGAAAACAGCGTTAGTGAATCACAACAGGGCTTTGAGAGAGCTGTAAAGAGATATGCCCTGTGTACTTTCCAAGGAAGTTCTTTTTTTAGGGAAAATATTTGCTTGGGTCTAATCCCAGGATAAGGAAACACAGAAGAAGGAAAAGTGTCCAACAAGGTTTTTGAACACATGAGAGAGAAACATAAAACATGGTCCGTCCTTCAATGGATGGGAATGTGTCGGTGTGGGTGTGTGTGAATGGGTGCGTTCGTGCATGTTTATGTCACATAAGGTATGTGTCATGTTATGTATAGGCCTGTGTGTGTGTGTGTGTGTGCGTGTGTGTGTGTGCGCGTGTGTGTGTGTGTGTGTGTGTGTATGTGTGAACGTGTGATCACCGGATAGTGGGTGGGGTGGGGGGGTGACTCTGGGACTCTCCCATTATGCTATAATCTCTCCTGTCTTCTCCCGTCCTCCAGACGGACTAAAAGCTTTCTATTTACCTTTCACATCAGCCGCCGCACATGCTCAGAGCCGGGGGAGGGGCTCGGGCCGGGGGAGAGAGCCAGAGAGACGCGGAGACGAAGTCCTGCCCAGAGGATCGCAGAAAGAGGTCAATCAGGACACATAGAGAGAGAGAGAGAGAGAGAGAGAGAGTCATGCGTGAGCGGGCAGCATGTAGAGCAAAGTGTTGGGGCGTGGAGGAACAATATTGCGTAAAACGCATCATTGAACCCCATCATTGAACCCCATCATTGAACCCCATCATTGAACCCCATCATTGAACCCCATCATTGAACCCCATCATTGAACCCCATCATTGAACCCGGCCTCGGCCAAGAAACGTAGCGAGCAATAGATGGTCCAATTAAAGGCTACACTCTCTACACGCCCTGTATGTGAGGACATTAATCATACATTACACTTAATGAGAGAGAGAGAGAGCTATGTTGAGCAGGACGAGTGCCAAGGGGTGTTCCTGCCCACTTGTCTGGAGTGGCCTGGAGACAACTTGGCTCACACAACAAAGGTGTGCAGGAGAAGAAACCCTTTTATTTTCGCTGTGTGTGTTTAGCTCGTTCGCTTCTTCCATTCCAAACAGTTCTCCTCCCTCTGTTTTCTATCTGTTTGTCTGTCTGTTTTCCTTCTGTTTTCTATCTGTTTGTCTGTGGTCTTGCCAGCAAGTTTTTCTGATGTCTGCCTTATTAGATGCAGCTAAACGCCTGCCTTATTATCTGTGTGTCATCTACTGTTAAGTTTCTCTCTCTCTCTCTCTCTCCCCCCTCTCTCTCTCTCCCCCTTCTCTCTCTGTCTCCCTCTCCCCCCCCCCCTCTCTCTCTCTGTCTCTCTCTCTCTCTGACTCTCTATAAGTATTCTCAATAGTGTTATTTTTTTGTCCCAAAGCTCTACGTTGCTCTCTTTTCTTCCCTTAATCCTTTTGACGGGTTGTCACATATATAGAATACTAAAAGTTAAAACAGGAATATGTTCCAGGTCTCTGGCTTGCAGAGATTCCCACATATATTTACATCCACTTGTACATGGACATCCAAAAAGAAAGTGTAAAACAACCTGTGTAATAACACATGCCATATGCCCTATCACAAACAGACTCGTGCACAAACACACACATGCAAACATGCAGGCTCACGCTACACACACACACACACACACACACACACACACACACACACACACACAGACACACACACACACACACACACACACACACACATTAGAGACACAAAATGTGGCTATGATCTATCGCATGCATTAACACCAAACCCTATTTCTCCCTAATGGCTTTAGAGAACATGTGGAGATCCTCCCCATGGCTTCTGCTCCCAGTGGGTTTTTCTCCCAGTGGGTTCTCCCAGTGCTTTCTGTTCCCAGTGTGTTCTCCCAGTGTGTTCCCCCAGTGCATTCTGTTCCCGGAATGTTCTTCCAGTGCGTTCTGTTCCCAGTGTGTTTTCCCAGTGTGTTCTCCCAGTGCCTTCTGTTCCCAGTGCGTTCTGTTCCCAGTGCGTTCTGTTCCCAGTGCGTTCTGTTCCCAGTGCCTTCTGTTCCCAGTGCCTTCTGTTCCCAGTGCGTTCTTTTCCCAGTGCGTTCTGTTCCCAGTGCGTTCTGTTCCCAGTGCGTTCTGTTCCCAGTGCGTTCTTTTCCCAGTGCGTTCTGTTCCCAGTGCGTTCTGTTCCCAGTGCGTTCTGTTCCCAGTGCGTTCTGTTCCCAGTGCGTTCTGTTCCCAGTGCCTTCTGTTCCCAGTGCCTTCTGTTCCCAGTGCGTTCTTTTCCCAGTGCGTTCTGTTCCCAGTGCCTTCTGTTCCCAGTGCCTTCTGTTCCCAGTGCGTTCTGTTCCCAGTGCGTTCTGTTCCCAGTGCGTTCTGTTCCCAGTGCCTTCTGTTCCCAGTGCCTTCTGTTCCCAGTGCGTTCTGTTCCCAGTGCGTTCTGTTCCCAGTGCGTTCTGTTCCCAGTGCGTTCTGTTCCCAGTGCGTTCTCCCAGTGGGTTCTGAGTCACAGTCTGATCAAAGCGCCGCTCACCTCGGCGGTTTGCTGCTCACACGGACGACCGATGGATTAGCTCGTAAATCAACCTTGTCCCGTTACGCCCGAGGCTAACCCCCCCCCCACACACACCCACACACACCCACACACACA
>NW_027641143.1:0-5000 GCF_949987615.1 Pollachius pollachius
GGGGGGTCCCTGTCCCAGGCCCTCCCGTGTCCGTCCGTCCTGTACAGTGGAGGACCGGGGGGGTGGGGGTAAACGAGGAGCATGTCATGAGACGGGCGGGGGTGCAGATGGTGGCAGGTGCAACAGACACTCCGCGCAATCACAGGCGCCCGGTGAGAGAGGTGGCTGGGGAGGAAATCCGGGTTGCCGTGGCAACCTGGCACTATCGATTAGTCCATTCCGCCGCCCCCCCCCCCCCCCCACCGAGGGACCAGGCCCTAAGGGGGGGGGGGGTGGACGAGAGAGAGAGGCAGCGGGAGCGGCGGTGTTTATGGGGACAGCTGCCCTTCTTTGTAGTTGTGTAGGGTACACACACACACACACACACACATCTTGAGCCATGTCACCACAGTGGTTTGCAAATCTCCAACACGGACACTGGAAAGGCCCTCCCCCTTCATGTGTGCACACGTGTGGTACCTACCCATCCTCCCCCCTCCTCCCTCCTCCTCCTCTCTGGTGCTGGGCCACGCCCCTCTCCCGTGCCGGGCCACTCCCCTCTCTGGTGCCGGGCCACGCCCCTCTCCCGTGCCGGGCCACGCCCCTCTCTTGTGCCGGGCCACGCCCCTCTCTGGTGCCGGGCAACGCCCCTCTGTGCGTCTCTCTATGGGTCTGAGACAGGCCGGCGGTGTCTCTGTGTTTACATGCTTTTCATTCACACCCTCCTCCAGAGAGCTGTCCTGTGATCCCCCCTCCCTGGGGTGGCCCCTCCCTGGGGCGGCCCCCTCCCTCCGGCGGCCAGTCCCTTCGGGGTGGCCCCCCCATGTTTAATCCACTATGATCTGGAGCCAGGGTCCGTGGTGGACACCAGACAGACACCGTTTGATCACAGCGCTGCAGGACCAATCGATCGACTTCTTTCTCCGTTCCTCTTTTCTTCTTGGGTTTTATTATTTTTTCACTTTTTGCTGACTTTGCACTCTGCCGGTGTGTTGTCACACTTCACTTACTCTCTCTGTCGCTCTCTCCATCTCTCTGTCTGTCTGTCTGTCTGTCGGTCTGTCTGTTTGTCTGTGTCTCTCTCGCTCAATTCAATTCAAAAAAGCTTAATTGGCATGAAAAACAAACATTTACATTGCAAAAGCGGGTCTCTCTCTCCTGTACAGCCGTTCATGTAGCAGAGCATTTGACCCCCTGTGGTCAGAGTGTCCCGTCGGACTCTAACACAAACAACACCACGTTTCCTCCGGATCCTTCTGCGCTGGGCTCTGCTGTGCTGTTGTCGTGGTGAAACAAACGAGATCATCAGAAAAAGGCGACACATCACAGCCGCGTGTCGCTGCGGGCTGACGGCGTCCCATCGCCCCCCCCCCCTGGCCCGCTGCTATTCCGGGCGGCCGAAGCTCGCACCGCCATGTGATGCTAGCGCTGCCAGATGACTCAGGCATCAGGCTGGGAGCGCCCTGGCATCACATGGCTGCATGCTTCCCATTAGCGGGCTGCACCTCTGTGAGACGGCCACTAGGGCTAATGCTAAGGCTTAGGCCAGGATAGAGGCTGTGTTACAGGCCGACAGACAGACACACAGACAGCTGGTTTATCTAGCCTGACATAAGGGCTAGAGACTGTAGAAACCGTGTGTCTGTGTGTCTATGTGTATGTCTGTATGTCTGTCCGGCGCTCTCTCTCTGTCTGTCTCTCTCCCTGTCTCTCTCTCGCTCTCTCTCTCTCTCTGTCTGTCTCTCTCTCTCTCTCTCTCTCTCTCTCTCTCTCTCTCTCTCTCTCTGTCTCTCGTCTGACAGACACACAGACAGGCAGACAGACAGCCTTGCGAGGGAAGAGTGAGCCCCTCTCCCCCTGAGGCGGACCGTGTACCGCTGTAGGAGAGGGGATTGTGCTGGAGGTGTGTTCTTTATGAAGTGCCTTGCTCATCTGTTTGTCCTGTTATTCTGATGAGCGGTGTTTTTTCCCCAGCCAGGAAAAGAAGTGTGTGTTAGTAGAGGTGTGTTTGTGTGTGTATGTGTGTGTGTGTGTGTGTGTGTGTGTGCGTGTGCACGTGACATACACACATAGACAGCCTCTTGCATACTCTTGTGTTTGTCAAACAGTCTGGGTGAAAAAGTGTGTATTAGTAGAGTTATGTTTGTGTGTGTGTGTGTGTGTGTGTGTGTGTGTGTGTGTGTGTGTGTGTGTGTGTGTGTGTGTGTGTGTGTGTGTGTGTGTTTGTCAGCCTAATTGAACTGTTAGAACTATCTGGTTTAACCCTAACCCCATGCTGGGCTGATCTGAGTTGTGGGAGGAGGGTTGAAACTGACAAGAGAGAGATAATAAAAGAGAGAGAGACAGGGAGAGAGAAAGAGAGACAGGGAGAGAGACAAAGGGAGAGAGACATGGAGAGAGAGAGAGAGGGACAGGGAGAGAGAGACTGGGAGAGAGAGAGACAGGGTGAGAAAGGGAGAGAGAGACAAGAGAGAGATAATAAAAGAGAGAGACAGAAAGAGAGAAAGAGAGACAAAGGGAGAGAGACATGGAGAAAGAGAGAGGGACAGGGAGAGAGAGAGACTGGGAGAGAGACAGGGAGAGAGAGAGAGAGAGACAGGGTGAGAAAGGGAGAGAGAGAGAAAGAGAGAGAGAGAGAGAGAGAGAGACAGGGTGAGAAAGGGAGAGAGAGAGAGAGAGGCTTAGATCCTCTGGCCCTCCCAGGGGAGAGGCAAACTGAGCAGGAATGTAAACAGGGCAGCTAAACAAACCGCTCTGTATGGTAGAGAGAGAGAGAGAGAGAGAGAGAGAGAGAGGGAGAGAGACCACCAGTAACAGCGCTGCTCCCCAGTGGTTCTGTGGTGTGTTTCATGCTCTCCATGTGTCAGTGTTGAAGTGCCTTTAAAGTGCAGTTCAACCGTTCATGTAGCGACACATGGCAATATGCTTTTACCGGCCCCACCCCCATCAGAGCAACCACTACACAGTACACATCTGACCTGCCTCCATCACCACCACCCCCACCCCCACCACCACATCTGACCTTCCCCCATCAGGGAGAGGAGTCTCCTTATGACTTCTCTCTGTATCCCTCTACCTCCTGTCTCCTCCTCCTCCTCCACCTCCTCCTCCTCCCTCCTCCTCCATCCTGAGGTGGATCAAAGTCCTTTGGAATGGCGGAGGAGTTGTGTTTTTCTTTTCATAAGAAGCAGAGCGAGGAGAGAGAACACATGTGAGCCCAGGCATCAGGCTCCGGCGGGGGGGGCGGGGGCGTAGGCGAGCAGGACTCCCTGTGGCTCGGCCGAAGGCTTGGGGGCGGCTGGTCACCTGTTCAGGTGTGTGTGTGTGTGTGTGTGTGTGTGTGTGTGTGTGTGTGTATGTGTGTGTGAAAGGTTAACACCAACGTGTATTTTGAATAGATTGTAATGGCCAGAAGTAAGGTGTATGTACACATATTTGCGAGGTCTGCCCACACACACACGAACGCGCCCACACACACACACACACACACACACACACACACACACACACAGACACGCACAACAAACAGATCGCACGGCACGTCGCTAATTGAAAAAATGTCATGACAAAAGGTATGGCACGCACGTGCCTCCACAACCACACACACGGCTGTGTACTCATGCTTATACTCACACGCAGAGACACACACACACACACACACACACACACACACACACACACACACACACACACACACGCATCCTAACTTCAAATACCTCTGACTGGGCAGCCTGCCAAACAATTCCATACAATTTGAGCCCCCTTCCGTACTTACTTACATGTGTACACACACACACACACACACACACACACACACACACACACACACACACACACACACACAGACTAAACAATATCAGGCGCTGCCACCTTGTGCGCCGGGCTCTGCGAGGGGGAGACAGAGGCAGATAAAGGCTGGAGAACAGCGCAGGGGAGACGAGAGCGGAGCAGCCTGATAAAGGTGAAGAATGGCACCCAGAGCAGGGAGGGGAAAGTGCTGGGCCAGCGTCTCATCTCCTGGAGACGGACGGACGGGAGGGAAGGCTGCCGCTGGAATTTGGAGTGTCTGGGTGTGGGTGTGGGTGTGGGTGGTTGTCTGTGTGTGTGTGTGTCTGTGTGGTTGGGTGTGTCTGTGTGTGTGTGTGCACGTGTGGTTGCGTGTTTGTGTGTGTGTGTGCGTGTCGCTGTCTCGGGGTGTATTGTTGTGTGTGTGTGTGGGTGTGTGTGTGCGTGCATGGCGTCAGGTTAATTGATTCAGCCCATCCTGGCCCTTGGTGCCATCTCTCCCTCCTATCTTGCTGACATGTTTTCCTCTGTGGATTTACCCCGGCTGCATCTCCATCTATCAGCCCTGATGGAAAGCACGCTGCAAAACAATGATCAGAGGATTTTGGGGGGGGTACTCCCTATCTATGTGTGTGTGTGTATGCCTGCACTTCTATCTGTAGTGGGCTAGGTTGACTGTATATAAACAGGAACTTTCCTCACTGGCGTCAGAGACTAGATTATGGTTTCAACAAAGAATAGCCTTTCTGTCTGTCTTCCATTTCCTTTGTCTCTCTCGCTCTCTCTCTGTCTCATTTTTCTGTATCCCTCTCTCTCTCTCTGTTTCTCTCTCTCCCTCTCTCTCTCCCTCTCTCTCTTTCTCTCCCTTTCTCTCTCTCTGTCTCTCTGTCTTTCTCTCTCTCTCTCTCCCTTTCTCTCTCTCTCTCTGTCTCTCTATGTCTTTCTCTCTCTCTCTCTCTCCCTCGTCTCTCTCTCTCTCCCTCCCTCCTTCCCCCTCTCTCTCTGTCTGCTCCCTCTCCGTGTACATCAGTACCTGAATGCATATTCTGGTCAGCGATGCACGAGCCATTAAAGAGCTCGTAGCGATTGCATCTCCTCCAGATTACTGTGTCCCAGTATTGGATTTGTCGGCGGGCCAGAGACCTCTCATGGTAATGAACAGGAGGCTGACACTGAGACCAGGGTTGGGGCGGAAATCCGGCCCAATCTGGCAACGCTGACTGAGACACACCCAG
>NW_027641143.1:12500-15563 GCF_949987615.1 Pollachius pollachius
AACAGTGAGGATGTTCATAGAACCAAGTGCCAAGCACTAGCAATCGCTAGGTCAACCCATTCCCCGCGTACGACAAAAATAGCTAGGATAAGATGCTACACGATGCTAAGTACTGTTTTTAAGTGTAAGGACGTACGACAACCTACAATGAGTGCATAATAGGGGTGTGGGGGAGTAAGGGGGGCTGGCTATGCAGAGTCAAGGTGAATACTGAACAAGTGAGTCTTGAGTCTTTTGCGGTGCTGACGTTGTCAGGGAGCATGTCCACCGCTGTGGTGCCAAGAGTCAAGAGTTGGGACATTTATAGACCTTTGCTTGTTGTTAGCGTTCACTTCCCTTCCCTCTCTGTGCCGTTCAGGGACCAGGTAGAGGAGTCAGCGGCGATCCCCTCTACTTCACACCTTTAGCTTTCCGTTTCCCTCCCCAGAACACCTCTGTAAACGCCCTGGGGTCTTCACATGGAACCCCCCTGATAGGCGGTTTGTGACACCTATCAGGTGACACCACCAGGTTTGTGACACCTCCACGAGAATAACACAGACTGGCGCCACCTTGGCAGCGTCTGTGCTTTATGCTAACAGGCGAGACAGCGTCACAGAGGTGTCGTAGTGTGGGGGGGGGGGTGGACAGCTGTTTGAACAGGTGGGCAGACCCTCCTCCGCTGGCTCGCTATTTGGGCTGTTGCTGTTTTGCTTGGAGGCCATTTTGTTTGTTTTAGTTTTTGGGGCTTTTGTTGTGTGTCGGTGCAGACCGACGGTGTCAACACACTGAGCGACCACTGCAGGACCGCTGGTCTCTAGTGGAGACCCTCAGAACAGGCTCTACCCAGCCTCTGGTAGGCTGGGACCCCAACAGGACAACGCCTTTGTGTGGAGTGTGTGTGGATGATGGCTGGTTGAAGCAGCCTTACCTGGCCCGAGTTAGTGACCGCCTGTTACTGCATTAATGCGTACAGGTTGAACCAGCCATGGGCACACACACTCATGGCAGCATGGGTCACCATTTGAAGAGTAGAGTACAGCAGAGCCACCTGGGGGACTGGAGCACATCGCTCCACCCGGTGCTTGTGTTTCCTCCCTACCTCCCAGCTCATAGCTCCTTCTATGTCCCTGCCTGCTCAGGCACCTGGCTCCATATAGCTGACTGGCTCACTGGCTGACTGGCTGACTGGCCGACTGGCCGACCTGCTGGACAATCTCCTACCAGAGGAGCTTTGAGTGTCAGGAGAAAATCAGCAGACACGCAGTTTGTGTGTGTGTGTGTGTGTGTGTGTGTGTGTGTGTGTGTGTGTGTATGTGTGTGTGTTTGGGAGGGGAGAGGGTACTGGTGAGAAAGGATAGCCTTTAGGTGTGACAAGAGTGTGGGTGGGATCTGATCGGAGGGACAGTGTGCGTGTGCGTACGCGTGCGAGCGTGTACGTACACACACACACACACACACGTTTTCACCGACCAAAGTCGTTTGCTCAAGGTGGTCACATGATCCAGTGAAAGGGGATTGTAGTCCTTTAGCATACCGATCGTATTTGTACGTGTGTGTGTGAGTGTGTGTGTGTGTGTGTGTGTGTGCGCCCCACTTAGGTGTGCTGCTATTATTACCGTGGATGGGCCGTCTCACCTCCAGTATAAACAGCCCAGTGTAAACGCGGGGCGAGGGCATGTACGGAACGCGGTGTGTGTGTGTGTGTGTGTGTGTGTGTGTGTGTGTGCTCACACTTGCATGTGTGTGTGTGTTTGTTCACACCCTGCAGTGCCTCCCGGCCCACCTTGGCCTTATTTAGAAGCGCTGAGCGAGCTGGGAGCCAGTCTGCCCAGTATGACCAGAGCTAGGGGCCACGCTGGCCAGTATGATGCTGGGGGGGATCGTCAAGCCCCCCCCCCCCCCCCCCCCCCAGTATGTTGCCCAAAAAAAAAAAAAGTGACCCGCAGAAGCCTATTACCTCCATGCTAACTTCTCCTTCCCCCATCGCCGCTGTGAGGAGGACTGGAGGAGCTCACTGTCTCCCTGACCTCCTCCCCGACGAGGAGCAGATCAGGTGCCAGCGGATCTGCTCCTCCTCGCGTCTCTTCCCTCCCCCAATTGAGAACCGCAGGCCGTTATTCGGCGCTCGGTGGCTTCCGAAATAAACCGCTTAAACCCATCCATAAATCTGTGAGGCACATTGGCTGGTTGGCAGACGGGCATCAGTCATCAGGCCCGGTGTGGACGGCAGTTTCCTCAGACTGCCCTCAGCTATTTTGGCCCCCCCGCGGAGCTTCTGCTTTCTTTATAGCCGCTGCCTCCGAAGATAGAGCCGTGAGCAAGGCTCACGTGAGGCTCGGCGCGTCGTGTTGTGCCGGGTCGCTATGGAGAGACCCCTCAGGCAGGCCGGGACTCGCCCGCGCTGGGACCCCCCCACCCCCCGGCCTCGGGTCGAGCCGCCGGACACCTGTGGAGCGAGGCAGGGGCTTGGCTCTGAACTAGGGCTGGCGGGGACAGTGGTCTCCTGGGAGGGGAGTGCCCTCTAGGGCTGACAAAGGGCCATTGCTCGCTGGGGGCACTGCTCACCGGCCTCACTGGTCTCTGCACGGAGCCACTGGTCTCTAGGACCCACTCAAGACTACTGGTCTCACTGGTCTCTACAGCCACTGCTCAGCGGGGCAGGGCTGAAGGAAGGAGCCCTTTATGGTGCTGGTGCTTCACTGGTCCATAATCTCCTGATATCTGGAGCCAGTGGGAGCGTTTGGGCTCTTGTTCTGTGACCTAGCCCACTTGGCAGGGCTGGTCGGCGGCGAGCAAGCGAAGCGTGAACTAAAACAAGAGGAGTAACGAACCACTTTGTTGTTTTGTTCCGTGCGCCGGGCTGACCTCGGTGTGATGGAGGCTGTTGCTTTAACATGTGGAGAGAAGCAGCCCTTCGGCGTACCTCCGTGGCCGTGAGGCGTCTCACCTTGAGGCCGCGTACCGGAGGCGGCTTTCCGCTGAACAGCCAAGGCTTTGTTTTAATAGTGGTAGACATGCTGCTTCCTCCTCCTCCTCCTCCTTCTCCTCCTCCTCCTCCTCCTCCTCCTCCTCCTCCTTCTA
>NW_027641142.1:10000-11413 GCF_949987615.1 Pollachius pollachius
AAGTTAGTTTAGGTGGTTTAGGACTGGAATGAGGATTTTAATAAGGGGTTTCAGAAGGGGCACACACCTGCCGCGTTCACCGAATGTGTGACTAAATGATCCTCCATTTAAATCTGGGTAGAAAACAAGGCGTGAAATACAAAAATTACACAATGTTTACGGGGAAATAGTTTGACCTTTCAAAATGGCCGAGGCTTGTTTACCACCACTGAACAACCAGACCACCTACCTACTCCATGCGGAAATCCAGAGAGTTAACGTCATTTGCGTCAGTAAATGCGCCGGGTATTAGTGTGACGCAGACAGATGCGCCCACATCATGTAAACAAACCGGGCACTCACGAGGAAAGCTGGAGGTTATATCGATGTTGAATGTTACATTTCCTTGATCAAGGTTTTTTTTATTAATTTTGAATGTTAAATTTTCTATGTTAAATCCCAAATAAATTGTTGACATTTCTAAATGAAAGCCGAAGACTCCATCATTAAATGTATTTGTTTTTGCGGTTATTCAGCTTCTTCTTCTCCTCCGGAAAAACACGATTGCATTGCATTGTGGTATACGGGAGTAACATGTAGGGAACATCGTCTGTACACTCAAATTTTGGGTATTTTAAGTAAACTATATAGTGCATGAAATTAACCACTGAGAATTCGAACACCACTACAAAATGGCGAGCACCCTATATAGTGCACTATATCCGTGATAGGGAACAATTTCGAACACAGCTACTATGTTTAACAAAAACAAACATGCTAGCTTTCACCGTGCTAGCATCACGCTAGCTAATTCACCATCGACGCTCTTAAAACCCCCTCAAACAATCATTAGTAGTAGTGCGAACAATTGGCCGGTATTCTACTCCACTGCCGCCCTGCCGAAGAGTGAAACGAACGGCGGAACCGGATGTCCGTGATCCGGCAGTTGGGCAGTTGGTTTTCTGTGTTGCCGGGCGGGATGGGGGCTGCGGTGATGTCACAGTGATGTCACTCACCCACACACTCGCCCTGGTTCTGGACCACGATGTGTTCCTGCTTCTCACAGCGGCTCTTCTTCAGCTCGCACTCGCTGGCGTAGTTCTGCCCGTCCGAACCGCACACCTGGGGGTCGGAGGTCAAACTTGGTCGCACGATAGCCGGGATTCATTCGAGTTTATTAGTATGGCTCTTAATCACGGTTAGGGGTCCCACAGGGCCTCACAGTACAACGTTACGAGGGCCCTTAAGCCCTCTAAAGGGCATTGGGTATTACTGGAGGAGTTAGGAGGTAAGGAATAAGGAGGTAAGCAATAATATAACAGGAACAATTCCCTTAACTGTTTCTTAGATCACACTGGCGCCACGTGAACCGTATGTCTGTGAGTGAGTGAGTGTGTGAGTGAGTGAGTGAGTATGTGTGTGTGTGTGAGAGTG
>NW_027641141.1:0-7500 GCF_949987615.1 Pollachius pollachius
GGGCGAGCGCGCGATTTGTCAGGTGTGTTTATTGTGCGTGTGTGTGTGTGTTTGTTTTGTGCTTTGTGTGTACTGTGTACTTTGTGTAAGTGTACAATGCCAAATGGACTGCAAATATTTGTTGACATAGATACCAACATACTTAACAGACCTCTCTCTCTCTCTCTCTCTCTCTCTCCATTTCTCTCTTTCTCTCTCTCTCTCATTGATCTCCACAGAGCTTGGGCTTCCTGTTGCCATGGCGACGGTGGCCCTCCCTACTCCTTCCTGCTGCTGTGGCTCCTGAGAATGACCAGCTCGGCGTTCCCAGAGGAGCCCGGGCCGCTGAACTTCATCCCGACTGACGGTAAGGAGCGCCGAACGCACACGGACGGAAACCCCCCACCATCCCCCTCCCTCACCCTCCTCTCTCTCTCTCTCTCTCTCTCTCTCTCTCTCTCTTTCTCTTTCCCTCTCTCTCTTTCTCTCTCTTTCTCTTTCTCTCTCTCTCTCTCTCTCTCTCTCTGTCTGTCTCTCTCTCTCTCTCTCTCTCTCTCTCTCTCTCTGTTCTCTCCGAGGGTGTCGGTGAGGTTGGTGTGGGGGAGGGGGGGCTGGGATTGGACAGGCTCCCCCCCCCGCCAGGTGTCAGGAGGGGGGCAGAGGTCAGAGTCAGGGCCCACACACACACACACACACACACACACACACATTCCCTGTATAGTTTTCCCACACTAGGAGCTCAGACTCCGTGTCTCGGTGCCGGATCAGTGGTCTGCCACTAGACAGGGCTGATCGATCACAGATCAATAGTGTCGATGGATGGTTTCCCAGCAGAGCCCTCAGCCTCTCAGCTCATCGATGAGTGCTGAGCAGAGTGCCGCCTGACAGGCTGGGTGGAGGGCCAGGGCCCCTGAGAGGCCTTTATGGGGGCCCTGATGGGGGCCTTTATGGGGGCCCTGATGAATTGCAGGTGATGCCGGTCACTGGTCTATTTTACCAGTGTCGGATGCCCTAGTATCCTGTTACACGCAAAAATATTCTATATGTTGACTTGAGTTGGGTTGAATCATATTAAATCTTTTGAAATGAATTGAATGAATTGAAACTAATTTAATTTAATTTAATTTATTCAATTGCATTTGCATTGCATTTAATTGAAATGGCGGTTGGATAAAACCGTAGTGCCGGGGAACAGAGCAGGGCTTTGGAGGCAGGAAGGAAACTGCAGAAAGAGGACGGGGCTGCGGGGCTGGAAGGTAGGAAGTCCCGGAAGAGCTGGGAATGTGTTCTCTGCATGGCTGTGATGAGGGAGCAGAGGAATCAAAGGCAGGGCGAAATGAAGAGGCTCCTCTGAGCTCACTGACACCCAAACTACGCCCTGACATGTGGAGAAGAACCAAGCAAACGTGGCTTTCTCAGCTCTTTTTCCAAGTTTCTGTTTATCTATCCCTCTCTAGCGGGCTTTCTCTCTTTCTCACTGTCTCTCCATCCCTCTCTCTGTCTCTCTCTCTCTCTTTGACTCTTTCTCACTCTCTTACTTGCTCTCAGTAAGGAGGGGGATGGATGGATGGATGGATTGATGCATGATGAATGGATATGTTTGCGTGCGTGTCTGTATTTGTTTCTTTCTTTCCTCCTTTCTTCATCTCAGAACAGCGAACATAGAGAAACAAAAGCCTTGCTCAAAGTGGTTGATTAAGTAACCCAACCTCATTCTTTTGATTCCTCTCAGACTGGAGTCTTTTGTTTCATACAGCACCTCAGCGTGCTCTAATCACCGTACACGGCAGAATCTCCATCTCTCCTTGGCCGTGGCTTTGAACTCGTCTTTTGTGACAAATTGTTTTCTGCATCTGCCGGCAAACACAAACACAAACAAACCATCTTGACAACTGAGAGAACGGGATTATCGCTCAGCTGTCAATCACAGTGCATCGTCACTCTGCACAACAGATCTACAGAGGAGGAAAACAGGTCCGGTGTGGAGAGAGTCTCTGTACACTAGCTTTCATATGTCTTGGTTCCCATCTACTTATGTATATCCTACGTCCCACATCCGACATCCTATATATGCTACCTCTGTTCCTACCTACCTTCAACCAACCTTGCTCCTTCCTTGATTCCTACTTCCAACGTCCTTCCTCACCTTTCCTTCCTTTCTTCCTTCTTCCTTCTTAGGTTGGATCTTGCGATTACGAAATAACTTGCCATAAATATTAAAGTGTGCACAGTTCTTAAATATTATTATGATATGAACATGGTCGACCAATTTTGGAAATGAACACTGAGAGAACAAATGACTCATCAGTACTTCAATACTGTGCTTAAGAATAAAGTGTCACTTCATTTCTAAAGCAAACAGTTTAAATTTAAATAAACAAAATTACCTGCCTACCTACCTATGTCTATCCTAACTCAAACTTGATCAACCTTGTATCCACCATTACTCAAATTATATTAATCTGTAATGAGTTTGCAAACAATGGCCTCCAGAACAGTTTGTTTAAACACACAGAAGTGAAGAGGTAACCCTTGCATCACATTCTAAGTGGCTCTTTGTCTCCTGTGGGTGATTTGTATTCAGCACACAATGAACCAATTTGTCTGTTTCTGCTCTCTCTCTCTCTCTCTCTCTCTCTCTCTCTCTCTCTCTCTCTCTCTCTCTCTCTCTCTCTCTCAGTGGTGAGACGGTACCCGGTGTTCCTTGGCCGCCCTCATGTGACGTCTCTGAGGCAGGAGCCACTTCTCATCCAGCGGGTTCTCCAGGTGAACCGGACCCTCTACATCGGAGCCAGGTAATGATGACCACACGCACCGGACGCAGGACCGTCTGAACTAGGGATGTCTGCTATTGGTCGACACCGGAGGCAGACCGTCTGAACTAGGGATGTCTGCTATTGGTCGACACCGGAGGCAGGACCGTATTAACTAGGGATGTCTGCTATTGGTCGACGCAGTAGCGTAGGAACTAGGGATGTCTGCTATTGGTCGACACAGTACCGTAGGAACTAGGGATGTCTGCTATTGGTCGACGCAGTACCGTAGCAACTAGGGATGTCTGCTATTGGTCGACGCAGTACCGTAGCAACTAGGGATGTCTGCTATTGGTCGACACACCGGACACAGTAACAAATTAACCATGGGTGTCTGCTATTGGTCGACACACGGACGCAGTAAAGTATTATCTAGGGATGTCTGCTATTGGTCGACACACACTCGGCTCCAGGGGCAGTGATCTGGTATTAAAGTGTGTCTGGACTAAACGCCAGTAGGAAGAGGCTATCCTGTAGTTCCTCTAGCGGCGTGCAGTGGTTCCATGCAGGAAGTTAACTTTAAGTCAACAGGAATATTTGTATTATCGTAATATGATTCTTTGGGTAGTTATAATCTCTGGGGCTCGTTCATTTCCATAGGAGTTGTTTTTGGCAGGTCTTGTGAGATTTTATTTCATTCAAAAGTTTACAAGGATGAATATTAATGAGTTTTGGCGAAACTTCACCGGCTAGCCATATCCTCAACTTGACCATGAGACCTTAGATAGTGCTGAATAATGATAGTTTTCACTGCTGGTAACATCAAATCACAAGCAATTCCGGAGCCCTGAGGTGAAATCTACGGCTTCAGAACGGTTGTGTAACCAAAGGGTGACATCACAGCAGTTCTGTCCATATTCACTACAGTCGGTGGTCTGACTCACACCTTTGACCAGAGATCTGTTCCCTTCGGGGCTTCAAACACGAACACAGGACCACAACACACACACAACCACCACACACACACGCCACCACACACACACACACAACCACCACACACACACACGACCACCACACACACACACCACCACCACATGCACACACACGACCACCACACACACACACACACACACACAGGACCACAACACACACAAACACGGCCACCACACACACACAACCACCACACACACACACCACCACATACACACACACACACACACACACAACCACCACACACACACAGGACCACCACACACACACACACACACACACACACACACACACACACACACACACACACACACAGGACCACAAACCCTGCTGCCTCTTCTCCTGGAATTCGTGTTTGTTGCTAAGCAACCCCAGCCCAGTCCCCTGGCGTTGCATTTGCAGCTCCCCGCGGCTCCTGAGAAGCATTTAATACGACACATGTTGTCATCACAACCTAATTCAGTCGGGTGTTGGCTGAATCGAGTAGTAGCACCCGTAAAAGGTGAGGCTGGACCCTGTGCGTTACACGGCGATACTCGCTGCGCCGTCTTCGCTTTACTGCTCCCTGCTGCAAACCCAAAGCCAACTCTGTGTTGTTCTGGTCTCGTTTTTAGATGTTCGTCTCCTTCCGTCTGGATTGCTCGGTCTTATCTGTAACGCCAGAGCCTCGGGGGAAAGGGGAATGGGGGGGGGGGGGGGTAGCGGATGTGCTGACACGGTTTAAGTGTGGTCAGAATGTCTGGCTGGGTGAGGGAGACAGACGGACAGACGGTGAGCTCCACAGCTCGGTGCCGCCGGCCTGCATCTCCGTGGGAGCGCTGTGGGAGGCGGGCTGGAGAGCCGACGGAGCTCCTGATTGACAGCCCCTTCAGCCAATCAGAGCCGTACTCGGGTTCTAAACCAGCTAATGTCCTGAGCCTGTCCGACGGGGCCCGCATGTGGCCCTGGTTACGTTCTGTTGTGGCAGCGGCATTGAAGCCTGAAGGGGCGTCCAATAAGAGAGCCCCCCCCCCCCCAGCCTAACCTCCCCGTTCGGTCGTAGTCGTCAGTATATCAAACCGCACTGTCGGGCCTGCAGCCGCTCTGTCTGCAGCGCCAAGGTCACGACACACGCCGGGACACGTGCTGCGGCTGAAAGACCAGGAAACACACGCACACGCCGGGACACGCACACACATGCAGGGACACGAACGCACGCGCAGAGACACATTTCGCAGGGACATCGACGCACACACGCCAACACTGGGACACGCAACGCACACACTGGGACACGCACGCAAACACTGGGACACGCAACGCACACACTGGGACACACACGCACATACACGGACACACACGCACCCACACGCTGTCACAGAACGGGCCGCCGCTCCGGCATTCTGCGCGCTCGTCTGATACGTCACCGGCACCGCTGAAACGCTCCGGCTGGCGTTCCTGCTGGACGCTTTACGGCAACGCTCAGCAGGAACGGTAAACTGAGAGGAACGTATCGGCAGAGCAGAGGACGTGTGATGAAACGCTACGCTGAAGACAGGGGGGGGGGGGGGGTAATATAGGACGGAGGAGGTGAAGGGGGGTGGGGTATGGTAGAGTGAAGAGCTGTAGGCGAAAATGGAGAGACATACGGGAAGGTGGCGTATGGGCTGTGTGCGTCTGTGTTAGCGGAACGGCATGCATGAATTGCCAGACATTTGCATATGTGGAGTTCAAAGAGAATGTATGAGAGAGGGAGAGGGAGAGGGAGAGGATAAGAGAGAGGTTAAACAGAGGTTTCGAGTGCTGTACACTGTTGGCTGTAGCTATGTGGCGGCAGGTGAGACAGCTAAAAGCTACCGCAGAGTGCCGGCTGCGATAAGGGCGCCTTGCTTATCCCCAAGTCAAGTCACCATTAGCATAGCTGCCTCTCAGACTGCAAGCGCTGCTTAATCCCTGCTCCCCTGCGCCCCAGCTGAAATCAGCGGCCAGCCCCCCCCCCCGCTAAGAGGGAAGTAAACTATAGGACTATAGGCTGGGGGAGGAAGCCGCCATGTTGGATGGGAAAGTTCTGTTTCAAAGTCATTCAGCAGATGTCTGCATTAGGGGGCATGTCACTGACAACCAGGTGGGGGTTAGGGGCACCATGAAGTCTCATCTACAGCGCGTTGGGTTGGAGTCAAACCCTTACCACCACTAGAATTCTCTTGCAACATCAACAAGCAGGTCCTAGATGCGTGTCAGGTGTACAAGAAATGAACGTCCAAGGAGTGTTAACTGTTTGATTACAAAAAATAACTCAACTGAACTGCTCTAAATGTTATAACTATTGTTATGAGTTGGGTATGTCTGATGGAGGTGGCCGCACAACTGCTTATGGGCAATTCACTGGAGGGACAACCAAAAAGGCCCCATATTCGTCAGTGCTCTGGTCAATAAGGTGGTCTTCCATCCCCAGAGATCCTCAGCTGCCAGTCTACACGTTTAACCCTTGACTGGGCGACCCGCCCAATGCAGCCAGCTTGTGATTGATTGTGCCAATTGTGATAAACTGTAAGAGGATTTCGCCATCTGTGTGCATGTTTTTGTACCCGTGGGTGTATGTATGTGTGTGTGTGAGTGTGTGTGTGTGTGTGTGTGGGTTGGTGTTTATTTGTGCGTATCTGTGTGTGTGTGTATGTGTGTATATGTATGAGGAAGTGTGCGTGTGTGTGTGTGTATGCGTATGAGGATGTGTGTGCGCGTGTGTGTATGTGCATGAGGATGTGTGTGCGTGTGTGTGTGTGTATATGTGTGAGGATATGTCTGCGTGTGTGTATGTATTTCATCCTGTTCTGGACAGGAATAGCGTGGTGACTCATCACCGAGGCTGGGTAGTGAACCTCACAGGTGGCCCAGGTGGAGGCAGGGGGAAGGCAGGCCCGTAGGAGCATCAGGGTTCCAGGGGTTCTCCTTACAGCTCTCCCCAGCTCTGGAGGAGCCAGCAGCGGCCCGGCCTCCAGGCGAGTGGCCGGATGCTACAGGCTTAGCGGAGGCCAAGCCCGAACGGCCGCTCTTATAAAGAGGAGGAACAGCCAGGGAGGAGGAGTCAGAGGCTTGAGGGGTCTTGCCGAGGAGAGGAAGTTGATTCAGGGGCCTAAAGGAGATACTTTAGGAATAGAGACCTCATCCAAGACTTGACAATCCCTGGTAATTCACATGGTTTAAGGCGGTTCTGCTGTGGTTCTACTGGGGCCCACAGGACTTTGGGGCGTACAGAGATCCAGCAGACCAACATAATGATCCGCCCTCACACTAAGATCATCAGAGCAAATACACGCCCGTTTTGAAAGGGGAAGACATGCACACAGGCACGCATGCAAAGTGTCACAATAGCCACACACATATACAAAGATACATTAAAAACACATGAGGCCGAAATGTTATCTGAATCTGAATCTGAGCAGAAGTGATACCCAGGCATTTTGTTAAGAGTGATGAGCTCATCACAGGGTATCTTGTGGCGCACAATGTTGTATGTGCACGATATCAACATAAAAATGAATGAATTCGGCACGCATCGCAAAATGCACACAGCTCATTTATTCGTCCCAGTTAGATAGACTGCCTATAAAATATTAACACCCACTGACACAAAGGCCAACACAAAATCAAACACACACACACACACACACACACAGACAGAAACACACACATGCAGAGAGAGCAATAGATGGATGGAGAGAGAATCAGAGAGACACACAAAGGCCTCCGGCGTTGAGGCCGATAAACAACCTTGAGC
This sequence comes from Pollachius pollachius, assembly GCF_949987615.1. Classification (NCBI taxonomy): domain Eukaryota; kingdom Metazoa; phylum Chordata; class Actinopteri; order Gadiformes; family Gadidae; genus Pollachius; species Pollachius pollachius. Next base: position 7,477 of record NW_027641141.1, read on the forward strand.
AAAACAAAAGCAGCGAGAGACAAC
>NW_027641141.1:12500-15441 GCF_949987615.1 Pollachius pollachius
CTTCCCGCCTTACTTTGCATTCGTCTTGTTCCCGCTCACCTCCCCAAGTCTCCCTCCCCCCCGCCTGCGCCCACCCTCTTTATTGATATAACATATTGGCCTCTTCATTTCATTTCTCTTCTGGTTGTTCGTGCTCCGTTCCCTCTCCATCTCCTGCCGTCTCCCCTTTCGTATGCATTCAGAGTGGATGAGACAGAGAGACGGACCTGAGAGCTTTGGGGGGTCGGGAGGTTAGTCAGTGAAGCCCGGCGCAGAGAGATGGGAGGCAGAGGGCCGGAGGAAGTCATGTGCCGTGTTCCAATATCCATACTATCCGTACTTACTAGCCTAAGTTTGAGTGCGTAGGGCGTTCCGATTCAGATCGGGTGAAAATAAGCGTACTGAAAGGACCCGGATGGTGTACTCAAAACGGTCAAGTCGCGAAGTGCGGATCGATGTGCACTTTTCGTACTCAACGGCAGCCATCTTAGCTACGTGGCTGAAGAGGGCGGAGCCAGGCTGAGCCAAGGTCGGCGCATTTTCCACATAGCGTACTTTAATATAGTCATTTTGTAGTTTTTATAGCTTTTATAGCTTTTTATTGCTGCTAGGCGTAAAGAGTTCACCGTTCAAAGCGGGATGTTTGTTGCGGGGGAGGATCAGCGGCGGCAGACGTGATCGTAATTTCCGGCTAGTGCCCGACGGAGTATTCGATTTGGAACAACACTGACATCTGAAGAACTAGTGCACTTAGTCAGCACATCTGAAGAACTAGAATTAGTGCACTTAGTGAGTACGGATAGTGTACTACGTTTAAGTGTACTCATGGAAGTATGGATATCGGAATACAGCAATGGTCCTGACCGGTCGTGACTTCGGGTAACGCTAAGGAACTGAAGCCAAGAGCCCCGACTCTGGGCAAAAACAAACGACAAAAGATACGGCACTGAAGTCAATAAGTGGCCTTGGACGCGCAACACCAAACCCACAATGTAAACACTTGCCTTTGTCGTTTGGCAGACGCTGAGGGAATGGAAGCATACAATCGAAATCAGAGAACCAGGTGAGAGCCTCACCTGGTGAGGAGGGGCATTACAGGGGCTTAAACAACCAAGTGCCCGGGTCAGTGGATGAGTTGTTCCCAGAGGAGCGAGTCGTGTGATTGCACACCTTAAAGCTCTGACCTTGGGGTGTAGCAGAGCTTTATGGCCTGACAGCAGTGCCGCCCTGGGTCTTTAGCCTCACTGTCTCCGCCCTGGAACTAAACTGACACAACATGACCGCTGATGTTATGGATCCCACACGTCGATATCTCTCTGCTCCGCCACATTCTTCTGCGTTTCGGGTGGAGCGGCTGGAGTTCCTGACGGAGCAAACTCATTCCACCTGTAACTACGTGAGGGCATGGCGGCATGACCGCAATACATCCATAAACAACAGTAGATTTACATATAGGGGATTTTTGCAGACTTACAACCATTAATTCACAAAATCACCCACCGACGGCAGTTTCAGCCACGCAGGGCGACAGTCAGCTCCTCAGGAGCAGTCAGGGTGAGGGCGTCTCGCTCAGGGACACCTCGACACTCGGCTAGGAGGAGCCGAGGGTCGAACCAGCAACCTTCCTGTTACCAGTCAACCCGCTCTACCTCCTGAGCCACATGCCGCCCCATTACCGCCCCGACATCAACAATAAAGAAACCCATAAGGACCGTCCTTTGAGAGACATTGACATTAAACCCCGCTCTGAAAATCTGAAAAGGTTCTTGTCTTCGGTCTCAGCAGCTATCTGTCCATCCAGGGGGGGGTTCAGCAGACAAATCACATCAGATAATAGCTGTCGCTGCATTGTGTTCCAGAGTCTCTCTCCATCGTGAGCCACCACTGAGATGTGATCAATGTGTGACGCAGAGCATTACCGTTCCTCTCATTGTGAGGCTGACCGCCAGTCCGAGTGCTCTGTGGTGCACAGAGGATCTACAGAATACAGAGTGTTCGTGTCCTTTGTACGACACACATCATGCACTGATCCTTATCTTGTGGATCTGATATAGCCTGCTTTTAGCCACCCTGTTGCCCTTTATAGTCTGCTCATGAGCTTCTCACGCAAGGGGGTCAGGGTTCAAAGGCAGTGTGTGTGTGTTTGTGTGTGTGTGTGTGTGTGTGTGTGTGTGTGTGTGTGTGTGTGTGTGTGTGTGTGTGTGTGTGCGTGTGCGTCTGTGTGTCTACCGGTATCAAGAGACTATCCATCATGTTGTTTATAGACTTGCTAGAATTGCAAAAAATGCTTCAGAAAAGGGTATTTTTTGCCAAGAATAATGTATGCGCCAATGGTTTATGAAGGTACACAGGTTAATTTCTCCTGACATTACTTGCATAAGGAATATGTTGCCAAGGAAATGCAATTTGTCAGACTGAGCGAAATTAGCATTAGCTGAGAGGTGCTAACTTTGTCTCGCTCTGCATAGCAAAACATTAACCAGCTGGGTTTCTCTCTGCTCCAATCAGTTCCTGCCGTTTCTAGTTCAGAATTGTTAGAGGAAAGGCTGGAAATATTTACCCAATTAGGGGAGACATGTTGATCTTCGTGCAACAGAGTTTGATGAAGACCAACCGTAGACGTTTCTCCTCCATCAGTAATTTAAGAGCTACGGGTTGAGGGTTGCAGTCAAGGAATGTGTGTGTGTGTGTGTGTGTGTGTGTGTGTTGTGTGTGCGTGTGCGTTTGCGTGTGTATGGGTGTGTTTTTGTGTGTGTGTGGGTGCGTCCGAGGTGGTGAGAGTGTTTATCATTGTGTAACTATAAAAATGTGTGTATGTGGTCCTACCTGTGCCTTTGTCTTTGTCCTTAAGTGCGAGGTGTATTATAACCTTGTTTGTATGAACACGTGTGGGTGCTTGTGAGTCTGTGTATCTCTGTGTGTGTTGGCCTTGTAAAATCAAATCAATCTCTTCCTCCTCTCT
>NW_027641140.1:0-7500 GCF_949987615.1 Pollachius pollachius
AATTGACCAGGCTGCTAGTGCCTTACAATCAGTCAGACAGACAGACAGACAGACAGACAGATAGCCAAACAGCTATTCAGAAAGACAACCAGCCAGTCAGCCAGACAGAAAGACAGTCAGTCAGCCAGTCAGACAGTCAGTCAGCCAGACAGACAGTCTTTCAGCCAGAAAGCCAGTCTTAAAGTCAGTCAGCCAGACAGCCAGTCAGCCGGCAGGTGGGACCGTGGCCAGTGGAGCAGATAATTATATCCTGAGTGATATCTGGGAGCCCATCTCTGGCCCCGCTTCTTGAGGAGTGGAATGGAGACTTCTCCCGTTTCTGCACAACCAGAAAGATGTGTTGGTTGTGTGTGTGTGTTTGTGTCAGTGTGTATCAGGGATTTTATGATCCAAAATTCAAATTCAACAAATATGTTGCTCAATAACCTAATGATTCTTTACACGGATATGCATGATCTCTACTCTCTCTTTATGTCTTGACTTTTGGAAGAACAAAGGTGTCTGCTTCTGTGGTCCTTTAACTTAACTTAACCAAATGATCAATTGTTTTATAGCTGTAAATAGTAGGCCTACACCATTTTATAAAGTCAAATTGATAAAATAAATTAGAAATTGGAATACAAATTGGGTCCTCAGATTCAAAATGTGCCATGAGTTTAGTCTGTATGCATATTTGTAGCTGCATGCCTGGGATGGCCTACTGGTGAACATTTAGCTCCGCTTTAAACGCGATTGGTTATGGATTCATTGAGGGAAAGGTTTTTCTCCCGAAACATGTTTCATATATACTAGAGCAGCAAGTGTTTTTCATTGAGGCTTCTTATGTGAGTATTACGAGATGTTTGTGCCCAGTACTCAGAGATGAAAGAGAAGCCGTTCACATCACAATGCTGTTGTGATAGATGTTCATGGATTTAATAATAATGGACTGATTCCTACACACTTACTGAGTTTACTATTCTGCTGATATAACCAGTTATACATTTTATATTATATCCATATCCATATGTACACTATTGGTTTGGACTTAAGAAATCATCAAAATGTTATAAATTAAATGAATTATAAATGAATTATGATCATTACAAAACGACATGCATTCGTAAATTGACCTATGTCTCTTACTTATTTTCATTGGTGTATTTTCGAATGATGGATTTATTATTTATTGATGATTTTTTATTAATTAAAAATTGCTTTTAATGCAGCTCCACCTACTCATGTGTAAAGCGCCTGGCGGGAGAAAAGTCTGGTGGGCACAGTAGTTGCGCCCTTACACGTTTTAGCCCACAACGCCTCCAGGATGACATGTTTTCTTTCTATCCTAATGGTGTGTGGGTGTGTGCATGCGTGTGAGAGTGTGTGAGTGCACATGTGTGTGTTAGGTTTTTTATGGCACGTTTGTTGCCTACCATCACCTTCTCTTTCACTCTTTGCTTTCTCGTTCAAAGTTAAGCTCAGTATTAAACGTAGAGAAATTAAGAATAGTTGTGATAAAACAGAGTGGGTAAGCTTTGGAATGAGCTCAGTTTTGCTGTTCGCAATTCTTTAAGATGGTTTCACTTCATAACTTACGTGAGAAAATGAGATAAGGTCAATGATAAAACATGTGCGGGCACAAAGAATAAGCCTATGTTGATGTGCCGCATAATATCAACCCCAGACATAAACTTATCATAAAACGTCACAAACTTTATACAAAATCAAACATTGTCGTTTTATGTACATGTTCAACTGTAAAATAATAACACGGTATAACGTAGACACAAAAATAAGCTTTGTACATCTTGAGATTAGGTCAAAGGGCCCTTAACATCCCAGCTGACCACAGTTCAGTCGTGTTATTATCTCAGGGAGGCTTAAAAAGACTGGAGGCGAACAGGTCACCAGAGGGCACAAGAGAGGTCTATGAAGTCAATCATAAACCAGAGTTATGGTACTACATCCATAAATATGTGTCTAATTCTGTCATGATCCACACTCAAACAACTACAGGCTAGGAAGGGAATGAAAATAATAAAATGCAATCTTAAATGACCGACTTCTCCTGCCATGAAAGACAGACGGGGTAGGCCTTAGTGTCCACCCCGTTACTCGAACAAGCATATTTAAATGAGCATATAACGGCATTCATTATACATGAAGTGGGCAGGCTGATTAATGGAGTCAATGTTTATACTTTGGGGAGGTGACAGCGGGCTACAAATCAAACCACGCAGGGAAATGATGTCAAGGAGGAGGCTATGATAAAACACAATGGAGCCGGAGGTGGAGAGAGAGAGAGAGGCATCTAACTGATTAAAAAAACTGGAGGGAGAGAGGGAGGAAAGAGAGACACACACACACACAGTAAGGGACAGCCTTTTCCAGACAGTTTTCAATGAACTATATACTTAATACAAGGTTTTCTTCTTCTGTCTATCTAAGTAGTCTTTTTCACAGAAGGCTATGGGTAGGCTGTAGCTATAGGCTTTGAGATGGATGGTGGGGAGGGGATGGCATGGACAGAGAGAGAGTGGATCTCCTTTTAGAGAAACAACAGAGGGCAACCAAACCATAGTGACAGTGAGGGATGAACACAGGAAGGTAACAGATGACCATGACAAAAAACGGCAATAAGCGGCCAGAGCGGCGGGTGGATCAAATCTCGTTAAGCCGGTGACATAACCTTGTCCCCGGGCTCTGACTCCGGGATGCCTCCCGGGTCAGCGCCGCGCAGAGCGCCACTCTGTTTAATGACATCATCAGGCCCAGGGCCCCTGTACCGGGCCTCACCCGGAGCGGTCATATAAACGCCCGGACCCTATGAAGAGAGGCTGTGATACGCTGCTGTCGCTGGTTTGCTCTTTATTGCATTCTTGTTGAGTTTTGACAATGCCTCGGTGAATCAAGATCATTTTTCATTTGTATTTTTGTGTTTGGTTTAATGTCGGGGTGGAATAAGAGTCAGGTGATGTTTCGTGCATTGAGACCTATTGCCTTTGTAAAATGAAGACGATTCTGTACATTTAATAAAAATAATAAGATTTATTTTAAATTCTGTAATCACTTAGGCATAAAACAGCAGATAAGAGAGCTTCATGCTAATAATAGTACATTGTAACTTTAAACATGCACAAACTAGACTTTAACAACCAAACAGCTCATGAATGCGCTCAAATGCCCCATCTATTTATTTACGTGTGTGATGTCTTCTGTGGTGAAGGTCATTTTATTGTGATGTAAAGGGTTAGGAAGGGAAGGGAAGATACACTTACTTAACAGATCTTAAATCCAGTCATGGACAAGAACAATAACAAAGATTCCCAGATTACGGATACTAGAAGGTCAAGTTGGAATGAAATGATATCATAACAAGTCATTTTGACCTCCGGCGAATCTGAGATATTTATTTTAAACTAAACAGTGCAGTTCATCTGCTTCTCTGTGTCATGTTTTACTGTAAGAATATCAAGAATAACAAAGTGTGTCATTAACCACTAATTACAAGTTTCTGGGTCATCGTGACTCAGAGAGGTAGATCGACAGACCCAGACCGACTGGCGTATGGTTCCGCTCCTAGTGCCTGGATCAGAGGAAGCAGCCTGGGCATCTGCAAGCTCCTTTGATGACTTTTCAGATTTATAGGCTTGGTTTAACCTGTTTCACCCACTGGGGCAGGCAAGGTAGGGAAGGGGGGGGGGGGGGGGGGGGGAGAGAAAGAGAGAGAGAGAGAGAGAGAGAGAGAGAGAGAGAGAGAGAGAGAGTAATATTTACACTTATACACATATACACACAAAAAAGGAGTGTTTGCACAGCATCTCAAAAGTCTGCTTGCATTTGAAGCAGGGGTAAACTTTGCATTTTGATAAAGTAATATACCAATAAATAAGTTAATATTCTGCTTAATATAAAAAGCACAGCTTTGGTTAATGTTTCTGCTCATTTGCAGCAAATCAAAATGGACGATGACAGATTTCTTTCTATCTATCTCCAGGCAAAATGTGCCATAATGTGTTTGTTGTTAACACTGGGGTTAGCTGCTAGATGGGAATGAATCACAGTAAATATAATTACGTAAATGATTTCAAATCCTCACCCAAGCGACACATCATTTTTTGTTGGCAGCTGGGTGCCACACTGATGGATGTCTTTATTTGTTTTGTCTATGTTAATTTGCCCGGAAACAAATCCTTCACTCTGGACACCGCTGCACGATTTACTGTGTGCTTCGGCGAGGTAAAAGCAAGCCTGTGTTGCTCCCAAACACCGCTACCTTCTGATTTATTTTTCTTTATTGTATCACTTTATCTCTTGTTTCCGTGACAGAGGGACAAACGGACCGCCAATACAATGTTGAACATGAAGTTCAGAAGGACATCCCAGAATAAGTGGACTGCCGTCTAATCAACAAAAGCAAGGGGCTTTCCTGACGACCGTGGGGTTGGTACGTGTCTCACCTTTGACCTTTTGGCCTTGCCTCATTGAGGTCGCCTCTCCCCCAGCGTAGCTGTCCCAGTCCCTAATGCCTTGCTGTGTCTCTACTCTAATTCATTACCTCCATCCCCTCCCTCCCCCTCCTCTGCTTCTGTTCCTCTCTGGTCCCGGGGTCACGGAGATGAAAAACATTTGATCTTCTGCTCGGCAGATGATTTGACCAATGGCTCTTGGAATGTGCATATATATATATTTATGTGTTTGCGCGTCTGTGCATGTGCATGTGCGTGCATGTGTGGTTGGAACCCTAGCAGAAGGTCAACGCGCTGGGGTCAATGTGCGGGTGTGTTTATGTGTGGTGTGTGTGTGCGTGTGTGTGTGTTAGTGTATAGTTTGATCAAGGACACAGACAGAGTCCGCTCCCCATCGCTTAACATGACAGATTATTCTGACAGTTAGGACAAGAGTGGCTGGTCTTGTTTTCTCTGTCATTTGCCAAACAGCAACTAGACAAGGAAAGTGAGTGGGGATGAGGGTCTGGATGGAGAGGGTGTGTGTGTGTGTGTGTGTGTGTGTGTGTGTGTGTGTGTGTGTGTGTGTGTGTGTGTGTGTGAGTGATTGTGAGTTTGAGTATGTGCTTGTGATTCATGGTAACATTGTGATAGCCTGAGTCTATTCTATAAGGCAGCAGGGTGATTGAGGTGCTCGGAGATTGAAGTTAAATAAAGATGACAAATGGCACCGGATCAGTCAACCCGTGATCATATTTGTGCAAAGCACAGAATTGCTCCTCAGTAAAAAGAAATAAAAAGCTGACCCTCAGTATCTTTTGAATGACGAGACGGTTTCTCTCCCTGGGATGTTAAAACAGAGGTTATTCAAGGCGTATATCTTGGCGTGTTCTCCGGGATGAAGAAGGTGATGTTATCAGAGGTAAGCCATGGATGGAGCAGGAAGCAGACGTATTGCAGGTTCACTCACTAGTGTCTCCTTCATTGGTATTTAAAATGATTTGCAAATAGGGCCCCTCCCGCACCCCGACACCCTGCATACACAGGCTTTAAAACGAGCGCCCTGGGTGACCGCTCTATATATATTCTGGATGGAGTCTTTGGTCTTTTATATTCGTTCACACACACACACACACACACACACACACACACACACACACACACACACACACACACACACACACACACACACACACACACACACACACACACACATGAATTAAGTCTATGAGATCAGGATTCGTTGAGGATTAGAGTTTGTGCCTAAGCAGCCACATGGCTCTTATTGAGAGCCTCATTTGAACTGGGATTACATAGGTCTGTTAGCATGTGTAAACTTGGCCGCGAGGAGGTTTCAGTTGTACAGTTTCAACTTTACCAAAAAAATTGAAATTTATGATTTCTCTTATTATTATTGTCCAATTGCAACAGCCAGAAAATCCACTTTGACCAACCTGTATATGGTATTGGGTTTGAGAGTAAAAGAAAATAGTAAAATAGAAAAAAAAATAAAGATAAATTGCTAAATGTATAACTGCAATAGCCACATGTCATGCACTCTTAAAGGGTTAGTTATAGGTAATATTTTATTTCTAATACAGACATATGGGCATCATTTTCAAGAGGCAAAATTCAAATTAATTTGATATTTTTTATCCTGAACGATAATTAGGAAAGGGAATATTTCATTTCCAAAGACATGTATGGCCAGATTCTTGTCAATTCTTCATTGGCCAAAAATTTAAGAAGTGACTGGAGATGGATTGAACGCAAATCCTCTTCTCTTCTCAAGGTCCGAACGCTTTCTGTTGAGTTAGAAGACAAGAGCCCAGCCCTGGACAGTTGCAGAACATCCCCCCCCCCCTCCTCTACCTCTGAGGGGAACCATACACTCCATCCTACCATCTCCTGTTGCTTTCACTATGCTCATACACAATTTGTGATGTGATATTTTATCCCCGGCCGCTGGCAGAAGCTCGCACCGAACCCCCCATAACTCTTTCTCTGGTGAAAGATTTTTAATTAAAGAGAAGACAGGCGACTGAAGTGTGGAGACGTCACAAATAGTTTGCCCCCCCACCTACCTAGCATCCTCGCTACCTCGGCGAGAGCCATCACAACCCCCAAGAGTCTCGGATTGTGGGGCAATTTCAGCTTTTTTTGAAGAACTTGTTAATCACGTCTGCTTGTTAATTTAATTATCAACAGGCGCTGATTGATGCGTCCGTGGATAGCGCCGCATGGGGGATTCGATGGCTTCCTGTCCGCTCACGGCCCGTCCCTGGCCCGTCAGCGGCCCGCCGTTCTGGGTTATATATTGATACCGCCGCGACCCCGCGCATTTACCGTATTGGATTTTTTTATTGCTCACCTTTGAGCCCGTGCTAAAGAATTACCACTGACCCTTCAACGGGAACACACCGGGTGTACCCGGATCAACAGCCTAGTGTGGAGTGTCTGTGTGTGCCTGGGTGTGTGCGTGTCCATACGTTTGTGGGCGTGTGTGTGTATGTGTGTGTGTGTGTGTGTGTGTGTTTGTGTGTGTGTGTGTGTGTGCATGTGTGTGTGTTTGTGCATGCGTGCGTGCTTGTGTTTGTGCATGTGTGCACGTGAGTTTGGGCGAGTGTGTGTGTGTGTGTGTGTTTGTGCATGAGTGTGTTTAAGTGTGTGTGTGCTTGTGTTTGTGCTTGTGTGTGCTTGAGTATGTGTGTGTGTATGTGTGTGTGTGTGTGTGTGTGTGTTGTGCATGCGTGCGTGTGCGTTCGTATGTGTGTGTGTTTGTGCATGCATGCGTATGAGTTTGTGCGAGTGTGTGTGTGTATATGCCCTTTTTAAGTCCACCACTGTATGTGTGTCAATAAGGCTTCGACACACATACAGTTCTCAAGTCGTTTGCAGGTCGAGGCGGGTGGAGGGTGGAGGGAGGGTTGATGAAGTCGGGATGGAGGTGCACCCCTGGGGCCCAAGGCAGAGCTCCAGAGTTGGGAGGTCAGGTTCATAAATTGTTAGTAGAGGGCCGGAGCCTAATTGAAAAGGCTGTGGAAGGAGACGAAGAGCCTTAAACCGTGGGCAG
>NW_027641140.1:12500-17500 GCF_949987615.1 Pollachius pollachius
TCTCCCTGCTGTCGCGGTGTGATAAAAAAAAATAAACAACGGTCGCCGTCTAATCCCAGAGTGACTGATCCAAATAATAATCAAATAAATAAAAATAAATAAAAAAAGTTGTTGCCGTGGCTCACGGCTGTCTTCGGTGCGGCAGAACAGATGCGCTTTAATTTATGACCACTCTCTGTGATTGGAGGAGAGAGCTGCCGATCGATCCCCAGCCTCTTTCACCTGGTACGAGCTCTTCTCCTAATTGGCCGCCTCGTCCTGGTCGGCTGGGCCTGCCAAGCGCTCTCCTCTGCAGCAGCACAATGGTATGTTTAAGTATGTGTAAACCATACCTATTTCTCTTCCTCCCCGCCCATTGATTTTTAAATGACGTATCAAAGAAAATCAATAGCAATCAACAAAGAGAAGGCCGTACGCCGTAGTGTCGGATCCTAATCCATTTAGACGGCTGTCACAACACGGGGACAAAGGAAAGGCCTAAAAAACACCGGGGGAGCGGGTCGGGGCCGGTCGCCACCGGTGTGTGGGGGCACCGCTCCTCATGGCGGAGGCAAGAGAAGGAGAGAGTGGTGGAGTGAGGCTGGTGGTACTCACACACACACACACACACACATAGAGACATACACAGAGGCACGTGCATGCATAGAACACACACACAAACCTAGAGAGAGACACACACACACACAGGATGTCTTGGATATTTCGAATCCTCTCTCTCTCTCTCTCTCTCTCTCTCTCTCTCTCTCTCTGTCTCTCTCTCTCTCTCTCTGTCTCCTGGTGTAAAAACATTACAGTATCCCCAGGCCTTGTATCAAGTTTCCCCTGCAGCGCAGCCCCTCCAGAAGACCCTGTCTGGCGTTCTTAATGACTCTCCAGGTGAACTGTGAAGCAGGTAGGCCGCCTGCCACTCACTGCCATCACCAGGCTATCTGTCAGTGTCCAGCCTCCTTTCAGCCTGCATACCTTCGGGGTTACCCAACCGGGGGTAACCCTGGTTGGTTGGCTGATGTGTTGATTGCTGGGGTGGCGCTGGGTCGGGGTGGTTGTTTGATGGGTGAGACGGGTGGCTGGGTCAGGTCTGTCGGTTGCTAGACCTACAGCCCAAACATCTGAAACCATTAGCCTGAGTGAGGGAAAACTACATGTTCAATCAATAAAATGCAGCCAACAAATGGTATGGAAACCAATTGACGGTGATACATTTGAGATCATTTGTCAAGTCGTTCCGCTGAATCGCTCATCAGGGAATTTACATTTTCCAGTGTTCTTTTTTTTCCACTCGGAAAGTTTTTAAGAGCAATTGCTTTGTGTTTGCTATGGCGGATATGCGCCCGGTCATCTGATACGTGTTCTCTAATGGACTGTAAGCTGAGGAAGTTCAACAGCAGAAGCTAGGCGTTAAGTGAGCGCTTCGCACCTTGGTTCAATTTGTCAAACATATTGATGCTGGCATTAAAGGTGTTCTGTTAACGACCCCCCATTATGAATCATTAATGAATCAATTAGGCATCTCAATTCGAGGGTTATGTGAACTACATTCAATCTTAATACATGAAAATAAGTAAATACATTAAAAACACTTATTTTCTGCCAATATTGTAATTCTCCAAATTGTCAATCTCTTTTGTCCGCTCTTATGAGGACAAGTTAGCAGTAAAATATTTTGTTTCCCAAATAAAACACATTTCTGGATTAACTTTTATTTTTATTAGGGTAAAAAAATACAAAACCATCAAGGCTTTTATCCGAATAGCAACATGACATGTTCCTGTTTTTATGGTCATATTACAGGCTTTGTCTATTTACCCTGTATTCCTAGACCACCTCTTATAAATAGCCAGAAGTTTAAGTACATTTTTGCAATGCTCTTTAGGGAAAGAGCTGTACTTACTGCAAATATAAGTTTCCGGTCGAGTGGAAATATTTTCACCCACATTTGTAAAAAGAAAAACATTTCCCGCCTGCTTCAACTGACCATTGTCAGGGTTTTGAGCCGCAATCTGGGCATGAATATTTAGACTTAAATGAACCCCAAATATTCCGATAAAAAAAAATGTAATTATGACTGAAACGACTATGACAGCTTAGCGATGTTACCCAAAATCGGAATACGATAAGACTGAGAAAGAAGGGGTATTTCTGGAGTGCGGTCGTGCGGTGAAGCAGTTGCCCTCCCTGAGTGACCTCTGCAGGGGCAGTCTGCCGGGCTGCGCTCCCACCACACCAGAGCACTGGAAAAGTGACAACATAAGGAGCATTCTGTTCGCTGTCACTCCCAGCCCCAGGGCCACTGTTAAAAGGAAAAGGCTTTTAGAGGCTGTAAATGGGGAATACACAGAGCGGGAGACTTGGTGTGTGTGTGTGTGTGTGTGTGTGTGTGTGTGTGTGTGTGTGTGTGCATGTGCGCGTGTTATGTGTGTGGTGCGTGTGTCTCTGTCTCTATTCTGTGTGTGTGTAGGTGTGTCCTTGCGTGTATCTTATGGGAGTGTGTGTGTGTTTATCTGTGCATGCATGCATGCATGTGTTATGTGTGTGACGTGCGACTTGGCACTTATGTTTGTGTGCCTGTGTGTGTGTGTGTGTGTGTGTGTGTGTGTGTGTTTGTGCTATGTTGCAAAAATCTGTGCCAGGCCTGCTGCCTGCATGACTGGTGTGCACGTGAGACCAGCCCTGGGATGGGGTGTGAGGGTGCACCGAAGGGAGACAAAGGTGTTTCTAGTGCCCCAGCACTAACCTTTAAGACATGCATCACATGAGGTTCAACACACAATCCAAGGACCTTATAGGGTATTGGTTCAAGGTGCCACAGCAGGACTTTGATATGTTTTGGACTGTTGTGAGTGATTAATTTATTTATGATGTTACTATTACATTTTTCCTTTTTGAGACATTTTTGTACATTGACTGAATAACATATTTTTATGGGATAGGGATTTTGGGTTCACGTTGAAAATGGAGCTAAAGTCGCACTCACAGATTCACCCTCGCAGACGCACACTTAGACATACACACCTGCACCCTCACACACACACACACACGTGGTCTCATTCAATACTCCCTCCATCAGCACCACGCTGTAATCCTGTAAGATATCAAAGCGTTCCCGTTAAACTTTAACAATAGCATGACTCCATCCCACATCAGACGCGCCGAAGGAGGTCCCTATGAAAACACACACACTCTGGGTTCCATTTAAAGCAGACATACGACTGCTGTCACCAGTATGGTGGGCAGCATTATAACCCAGCCTCCTCAAACGGCTCCTTTTATGACACAGTACTGTCTGCATCCATCCCACCTTGGAGGTGAACACAGGGGCAGCGGCTGATGGATTGAGTATTAGTTCAGCTTTGAAGCCATGTGTCTACTCCTTCCTCTAATTCCTCGTCCTATTCTCCCCTCCATCTCCTTCTCCGCCTCCTTCTCCTCTCACCCTCCTCCTCCATTCTCCTCCTCCATTCTTCTGCTCTTCTCCCTCCTCCTGCTCCTCATTTGTCTTCCTCCTTCCGCCTCCGCCGCTACCTCTCACTCCACCTCCTCCTTTCCCTCCTTCGTCTCCTCCTCCTCCTCCTCCTCCTCCTCCCCGGCCCCGAATGATTACTTATATTTATAACCAGCAGCCCATTTAGCTGGGCGGCTCAGGCCGTAATATATTGCTTAGCAATTGGTCCTCATTTAACCTTGCGGATTGTAAAGCTGTCGCGGGGAAATACCGTAATATGCGCCGTGATGAAGGGGCCAAAATGGTTCAGGATGGACAAATAAAGGGAAAAAATAATAGTTTTGGTGGTGGCCCACGGCCTTGGAGGGAGAAGCTAGGAGATGGGATGATCTCGTTCAAGTGTGACCTCATTTTAATGTAGCTGGCGGTTGTTTAAGAGAGAAACTGGATAAGTTATGGCTGACCTGACTAAATTAGGTTATGGAATAATACTACATATGTGAATATGCATTCACCGCAGACCGAGATTTATCGCTTTTGAGGCTGCTGCAGAAAAGGCTGAATAGTGATCCAGTTATGCCAAAAATGTTTGGCAAATTTGCGCAAATCGACAAGCCAAATTGCATTGAGACAGGGGTATTCACAATTAAAAGAAATCTCAAATTTATGTTTAAATAAGAACGGCTTGGATAGTATTTGAAGATCCTGAAATGAATGTCAAATTCTCAATAAAATCGCTAAAAGGGAGCCCACCCCTTTTGTATTTATTGATTCCATTTACATTTTAAAATCCAACACAACAAAACGCTGAGCAGTCCAAAGTCCTTCATTGTTGTAGATTCAGTATGTCCCTGCCCCAGGTCATAAGATATCATGAAGATGCTTACCTGCTTGAGTGTACCATTTGGTGCATCTGGTTTCTCTTCAAGATACATTACATGCACATTTGTAAGGCTTTTGAGCTCCAATTGGTTTCTCCTGAACAGGTTATGTGGGATTTATTTATTACATGGATCTGGCAAAACCCCTAAATTCAACTCAGCTTGTTTATCTAAAGCCTCAGAGGGGAATTACAGCCGCCTGTAAGAGAATTAAAATGTGTCTGAAGTGAGTTCATTCACTTACAGAAGAGGAAGACTTGTGTCTTGCTGATGTCATGCTTTATATTCCAGGGAGGGAGGAAGGTACAAGATTCTCTATTTTTCTATTTGTGTGTGTGTGTGTGTGTGTGTGTGTGTGTGTGTGTGTGTGTGTGTGTGTGAGTGTGTGTGTGTGTGTGTGGGGGGTAAATGATAAGGATCATGCACAATAATAATACTGCCTCACAGCTCGGGGAGAGACAGCAGAAACACCCAGACTGTTAATTTGATTACAGTTACATCTGCAACGAAGAGGACTGAAGACGACACACGCATTCACATACACACACGCTTGCACACGTGTACTTATACACACACACACATGGACATGTACACATGCACACACAGGTGTCCACATGTGTACGCACTCACATGCATACATGTATAACCTTCAAACACACATTAACACACATGCACAC